>NC_090653.1:186244687-186299687 GCF_040937935.1 Hyperolius riggenbachi | reverse complement strand
ACGGCTCAATTTTTGGCAGCAGAGAGAACAGATGGCATTGCTCTGATCTAAGGTAGACTGTCATGCTTACCAGTAGGCATTCTGTCTGGCGAGGCTTAGCTTTGTGCAGATGAACTCCCAAAGATGCAGGTGCCCAGGATTTGATGCAAAGTGATGTTTTATTTACAGTGAAGGTATGTACATGAAAAACATTCAGAGTAGATTCCAGAAAGTTCAGGAACAAGCATGCGACATTATGCTCATGAAGCAGCTTAGCAGGAGTATTTACCCAGACAGTGTTAATAACTTCAAGTCCACCAGCAGGTATGCAGATATTCATCCAGAATTCAGTATACAGGACAAGAGCAAACACACGGGCTATAACTCCAAGAAGTCAGGCAGGACTGGAGCAAACAGACAGATTATAAATCCAAGGACTCAGGCAAGACAGGACCAAGCACTGAGGCTGCACAAGCAGGGAGGACAAACAATGCGACAGCAAAGGCTGCTGGGAAGTCTGGATCTTAAATACTCCACTAATGAGGCACTCACCTTGCAGGTGTTCAGACACTCCCACACAATCTTACTGCAGTAGTGAGAAACAGAACTGGGAATCCTCACACACACACACACACATGCAATTCAATTGCAGCAATGTGCAGACAAAAACAAATGGAAAGTCAGCTCATCACTGCAATGACAGGCAGAACTGAGAATCCTCACAGACTTGCATACAATTCCATTGCAGTAATGTGCAGACTGAAGCAAATGCAAAGTCAGCCCATCACTGCAATGGCAGGCAGAACAGGGGATCCTAACACAGACACACTAATAAAATGTCCAAACCGCTGAGCCCCCCTGGGGTGAAGGCACTATGGGGTGAAGGGCATGTTGGCTGGCTGTCCATAGGTGGCGATACATGGTGCCGGACACTGCCACCAGCTGTTTCTGGAGATGAGCTCCCCCTGCTTTTTTCAGCAACTCGTCTCCTCCTAATCCTTTCTGACTCCCCCTCTGAACTGTCCCCTTGGTCATCTTGTCCCTAAGGATCCCACATGGCATCCGTATCATCATCATCATCCTCCCCAGCTTCACTTGCCTCAGACACCTCATAAACTGCATAAACTAAACAGATTAAATTGGTCATACAGCCTCATAAAGTATACCAAACCACATTTATTATATCAAATTGTTAAGAACACCAATCCTCAACCAATATACCACAAGTCTAAAAATCCCACTTAAAACCAATAACTGCGGATAGCATATATAACACAAGCTGCGTTTCAAATAGTACAAATTTGATCAAATAGTAATAAAGGCAAATAGCATCTGATCAGATATATCAATTTTGCCACACTTTACTAGCGTCCGCGCATTCATACAACATACACTCATGTGCCAAGGTAAAGAGATATGGGGGGCCCCCTTTAAAAGTTAACTTTGGCTTCTCAAGAGTTCAATTCACATGGGCTATGCCCAAAAAGCTTTGAATATCAGCCACTTGATTGAGCCAAGGAACATGAGCTTTCACCCGTATCCACCACGGCCAGTGTTGCCAACTCATCCCTTTAATTACTGACACATCTAAGTTATACAGGTTCTGGGGCTATTTGCACATAATCAGTGCCTTAACTGCAATTACCTAGCCACAAAACCTGTATAATTCATATGTGTCAGTAATTAAAGGGATGAGTTGGCAACACTGACCACGGCATCCGGTCACCGAAACTTCTGTTGACTCATATGTTTAAGTCCATACCGCCAGGAAGGCTCAAAGGCATGACGCTATCAGCTTCATCACACCACAAACTTGATGCGGAGGACGCCAGTATGGAGGACGCCAGCCCGGAGTTCCGTAAGCTGTGTGTATAGATGAGTGCTTGCAGCGCACGCAGTCATGTCAGCTCCGCCCACCGATGCGTTTCACGTCCTAGTTGGACGTTTCATCAGCAGCATAAACTGCACCAACAGCAGGTACGTCATCATCCACATATGAGGTGGCATAACTTGCTTAGCGCCTTTATCTGGTTGTAACACTAATGGCTGTGAATCACTGAATTCCCCACCAAAGAACTCCTGTGAAGTGTCAAATGCAGCGGATGTGGTGGCTGGATGGTGTAATGGTTAAGGGCTCTGCCTCTGACATGGGAGACCAGGGTTCGAATCTCTGCTCTGCCTGTTCAGTAAGCCAGCACATATTCAGTAGGAGACCTTTGGCAAGTCTCCCTAACACTGCCACTGCCTATAGAGTGCGCCCTAGTGGCTGCTGCTCTGGTGCTTTGAGTCTGACAGGAGAAAAGCGCAATATAAATGTTATGTGATGCATTGCGAAGAAGCCGCCGCGCGTTCTGACAGTGAGGCGGCGGTATCCGCGCACAGAGCGGCGGTTTCCCCGCAGCAACATGCGTCTGACTCGTCTGGACCTAGTAATGCACACAGATCACCGGCGTACCTACCGGGGATGCGACCCCCTCAGCCGCAGGGGGGCCCAGGGCTGCTCTGGGGCCCGCTCACTGTGCGTGGGGGGAGCACTGCTCTGGACCCCCAGCAAGGTGCTCAACTGGCCGCAGCGTCTAATAGACGCTGCGCCAGTTCATTCCCCGCAGCCCCGCTCCAGCAGCCTGCATAGTCTCCGGCAGGCAGAGCAGGGCTACGGCAAGATGGCCGCCGAAGAAGCCCTACACTGGAGACTATTTGTGTCTCTAGTACAGGGCTTCGGCAGCCATCTTGCCGTAGCCCTGCACTCTGCCTGTCAGCGCGGGAGATGTGCTGCAGGAGGACTAGGGGAGCTGCGAGCCAGATGCCGGGAGAGGAGAAGACTTCTGTTAGTTAAGTGAATTGGTTTTTGTTCACAGGTGCATTTTTTTTTCTAGTGTCTGCTGCCTACATTGTGATTTTCTGGTGTCTGCTGCCCCCATTACGATTTTCTGGTCACTGCTGCCCACATTGCGATTTTCTGGTCACTGCTGCCCACATTACGATTTTCTGGTGTCTGCTGCCCACATTACGATTTTCTGGTGTCTGCTGCCCACATTACGATTTTCTGGTCACTGCTGCCCACATTACGATTTTCAGGTGTCTGCTGCCCACATTATGATTTTCTGGTCACTGCTGCCCACATTACGATTTTCTGGTGTCCGCTGCCCACATTGCGATTTTCAGGTGTCTGCTACCCACATTACGATTTTCTGGTCACTGCTGCCCACATTAAGATTTTCTGGTCACTGCTGCCCACATTAAGATTTTCTGGTCACTGCTGCCCACATTGCGATTTTCTGGTGTCTGCTGCCCACATTGCGATTTTCAGGTGTCTGCTGCCCACATTACGATTTTCTGGCCCACATTACGATTTTCTGGTGAACACTGCCCACGTTACGATTGTCTGGTGAATGCTGTCCACGTTACGATTTTCTGGTGAACGCTGCCCACATTACGATTTTCTGGCCCACATTACGATTTTCTGGTGAACGCTGCCCACATTACGATTTTCTGGCCCACATTACGATTTTCTGGTGAACGCTGCCCACGTTATGATTGTCTGGTGAATGCGGTCCATGTTACAATTTTCTGGTGAACGCTGTCCACATTACGATATTCTGGTGAATGCTGCCCACATTACGATTTTCTGGCCCACATTACGATTGTCTGGTAAAATGCTGCCCACTTTACAATTAATTTACAGTGAAACGCTGCCCCATTACGATTATTTGGCACCTATGGGGGGGGGGGGGGGGGCATCCAAATATTTGCAGGGGGGCCCAGTGATTTCTAGTTACGCCCCTGACACGGATTGTCAAATATCTGATCGATATCTGCTCAAAATGATTACCAACTCAGTAAAGGACCAGCCTTTAAAGCGTCATAACCAAAATTAGACAGAAGTGGGTGCGTGCTTACTATAAACAGAATATTTATAGGTTAACAGTTTTACCTCTGAAAGAAATACGCAACACTCAGCTGTTGAATTTTATAAAATTATCTTGTTAAGAAAAATAGATAAAGCATTTATATACAGGAATATACATCTCTCCAGTTGTTGTCAATTCTTCCAAAAAATACATTTTCATCCAAAAATACATTTTCAAAGTTCCTTTAGTTAAAAGAGTCCAATTCAATATAGCAAATATTCTGCTGTTGCTTTTATCCTTCATCGATAATTGTTGTCTCGAGATTGAACAGTGTATGTTACACACAATATAGCTTTATCCTTAAAAGATGATTTATGAAGTTCTATTCTTATATGAAGAACTTAAAGTAGATATATCTTAATCCATCAAAGCTTGTTAATTGCTTCTAAGCTGGCAATTGCGTTTGAATAGTAAAACTTATAGCATAGAAAAAAGTTATCTAAAACTCAAAAAACTGCTGAAGTTTAAAAAGACAAGTCTTTAACTTTGGCATAGACTAATTGTCAAAGAATTCACCAAGAATAATTGCATATTACCTCTCTTGGGTTTCAGAATCACGTCTGTGAGAAGGATAGACGTCGGCCTAGGATGTTTCAATCAGCTAGGGCATCAGGCAATAAATAAATATACAGCCTGAAAACTCTCTTTTTATAGAGAATTTCTCCCAAGAAATGATATAAGGGAATTTCCAAACTATGACTTAATTGTTTATAACATCTCTATAAATACAGGTATGATTTCATTTTTATTTTTAGATAGAGTTCTATAGAGGCCCCTTGTGGTTATAAGTGGTAGTAGCAGGCACAAGAGATGCCCCCTGTGTTTATAAGTGGTAATGGCCTACACAAGGCTTATGGCCTAACTGTTTTTATACAATCTGAAATAAAGTGTATATTATTGATCAGCTTATTAGCTATGTGTTAACACTATGTGATTAACATCTTGCGTATAAAATAGGCTTAGCTTAAGCAGTGTATATCTTGACCTTAGACGGTTGATCTTACTAACACAACAATACTGCATAACATATGAACATCTCTTCAATACTATCTCATTCTTAACCTTGTAGAAATAAACAGCTCACTTCCAATAATAACATTGAAAAGTATACAATCTAATTTTGATTTTGCCCGTACTCACGGATCTTGAAATTCACTCAATTTATCTGCAAACCATTTCAAATATTTGGACACAGTATGGCTAGGGAGATGATCATTTCTCTGCATTAATATGAGATTCTGACAAGATGGAGAGCTACGCGCGCGCCACAAGACAGGCTCTTTATGCCAATAGGAGAAGGGTCAGCTGATCGAGGCGGTCAGATGATCCCAGCTCAGCAGGTGATTGGTTGATGGGAGCTGGGCGGCGCTATGGAGCGCTTTGCTATATATATCTCTTGCTGTTCAGTTGCTGGTTGTCTGGTGCTAGCACTCAGACCTTAGTCACATCCTTCAGTGTGGTGGAACCAGGTGGACCTGGGAATCCACACTTAGCCAGTTTACTGTGTATCATCTGTGTTATTCCTTAGACCAGTTCCAGGGTGTAGAGACCGCGGACCTCACATCCCAGACTAGGAATACTGTATATCATCTGTGTTATTCCTTAGACCAGTTCCAGGGTGTAGAGACCACGGACCTCACACCCCAGACTAGGAATACTGTATATTATCTGTGTTACTCCTTAGACCAGTTCCTGGGTGTGGGACCACGGACCTCACACTCTAGACTAGGCATTATTGGTTATCTGTTTACGAATATACCCTGCCTGTCCCTGGTTACCAAATCAGTCTCCTGTCTCTGTACTTTATCTGCCTGTGTGTTGCCGACCCGGCCTACCCGACCTTTCTGGCTGTCACCCACCCCTGGGGTGCTCAGTCCTCCTGCAGGGGTCCCCTGCTCCTCAGAGGGGGCACTGCTGCAAACCAGTCAGGGACTCCCCCTCCTGGAGCCCTTGACTGCAGTAGAGTCTATCTCTACTTATTGGACCACCTGCTACCCCGGTGGTCCAATTTGGAGCCCTTGACTGCAGTAGAGTCTATCTCTACTTATTGGACCACCTTCTACCCCGGTGGTCCAATTTCTACCGTTACACCAAACACTTACACGCTTCAGGTGTGCAGAGGTTAGTAATATATCTGTATTATCGGTGATTCTGCAGATCATCAATAATCAGGTACATATCTGTATTCTTGGTGATACTGCAGATCACCAATAATCAGATTTTCTCTGCGTGCTGACACCAATCGTTACATGTTATTTGTCTTTGTTATTTGTATTTGTCTTGTAGTAGCGCTGGTGGCTGCAGAAGATGAGGTGTTCTGAGTTAAATAGTCAACCACATCCTGACAATCTTGGGAGGTGATGGGACGTGCCTTCTTCTGAGCAGTGATTTAGTGCTGTGATTTAGTGCGGTCCAGGGCAGCACGACCTCGAACAGACCTTATTTGTCCATATGGGGGGGGGTGAAGTGAAAGGTATGCACTGACTTGACTAATACAATGTGCAGTCACACAGGTGCAGTGAAAGGTATGCAGTGACTAGTATTACTATACAATGTGCGGCTGTCACACAGGTGCAATTAACATGCATGTAAGTATGCATGGACTGGTATATTACACAGCGTGCAGTCACAGAGGTACTGTGAACAATTATGCAATGACTGGTATTACAAACTTGCAAAATCACACACACAGGTACTGTGAACAGGTGCAGTGACTGATGGTATATAACACTGCGTGTGCTCACGTAGGTAGGTAGGTGCACTGAACAGGTGGGTATGCAATGATTGGTATTACAAATGTGCACCTGTCACACACACACACACACACACACACAGGTACCGTGAACAGGTGCACTAACACTGCGTGCGGTCACGTAGGTAGGTAGGTGCACTGAACAACAGGTGGGTATGTAGTGATTGGTGTTACAAATGTGCACCTGTTACACAACCAGGTACCGTGAACAGGTGCAGTGACACTGCGTACGGTCACGTAGGTAGGTAGGTAGGTGCACTGAACAACAGGTGGGTATGCAGTGATTGGTATTACAAATGTGCATCTGTCACACACACACAGGTACCGTGAACAGGTGCAGTGACACAGCGAGCGGTCATGTAGGTAGGTAGGTGCACTGAACAACAGGTGGGTATGCACTGATTGGTATTACAAATGTGCACCTGTCACACACACACACAGGTACCGGGAAAAGGTGCAGTGACACTGCGTGCGGTCACGTAGGTAGGTAGGTAGGTGCACTAAACAACAGGTGGGTATGCAGTGATTGGTATTACAAATGTGCAGCTGCATGTCACACAGACAGGTAGTCACTGGATGTGCTGGGCCTGGCAGTGGCACAGTAGGAATTACCAAGGCTGTATATGCAACACAAGTGTCTGTGGGACACACACACACACAAAAAATAGATCACAAGAACATTAGCTCTCAAAAGCTGTTGAGGATGAGGAGTGCTTTTTAGCAATAAGATCAGCAAGAAGGAGCAAGCTAACAAGCCTAACTAAGCTTTCCTTATGTCAGCAGCAGCAAGGTTCTCTACCTTCTCTAATTACTACAGCCGCACTACAGCCGTTTGCGCAAATAAGTTCCCGGGCGGACCGTTCGGGCGATCTCTACTGAGCAGTAAAAGATCTCTTCGCCATCATTTATACAGTACACTATATGCCCAGACTGCAGAGTGGCGCAGCGGAAGTGTGCTGGGCCCATAACCCAGAGGTTGATGGACTGAAACCATCCTCTGTTAGGCATGATTTCATTTTTGCACCTTGCTTTATCACATAGGCAAAATAGTTTCCATAGCCCTGTAAGAGAAAGTATAATAAGGGCCCTGCCGTAACATAGATATTACGGTAGCTAAGACTACTCCTGGGTCTGTCTTGTAGTTGAAGAGATGAGTGAAATGGCTGGCTTCAGCCTGTAATGTTAGTTGACCTGGGTTCGATTCCCGGCCAATGGTGGTATAGTGGTGAGCATAGCTGCCTTCCAAGCAGTTGACCTCAGTTAGATTCCTGGCCATTGGCCAATGTATGTGAGCTTGCTTTTGACAGCCTACAAATCCCTGGAAGACAAAGAGAGAGAGAGAGAGAGAGAGAGAGAGAGAGAGAGAGGAAAAACCCCACAAGAACAATATTAGCTCTCAAAAGAGCTGTTGTGGGGTGCTATTTTAGGAATAACAATCAGCCAGGAGCAAGCTAAAAAGCTTACAAGAGCCTAACTAATCTTTCCCTATGACAGTCTGCCAGCAGCTTTCCCTTCACTAATTACTACAGGGACACGAACTACTATAATGGCCGGCACTGCCTGCCTTATATAAGGGGTGGGGTGGCTGCAGGAGATAGTGTAGCCTGATTGGCTACAACGGGCCTGCTGACTGTGATGTAGAGGGTCAAAGTTGTCCCTAATGGTGCACTATGGGGGCAAATCAAACTTCCAGAAAAGTTCGCGTTTATATGCGAACGTGAACCACCCAAAATTCGCCTGGAACCGTTCGGGCCATCTCTACACTAAATACACGCCCTACCTAACGGCACTATATTTAAAATCTGTCACAATAATACACATACACACACACACACGGTTGGGAGTAGATCAAGTGGTCACTGGGGGAGATCAGGGTAATAAACAAGTGTTTTTTTTTACTAAACGCCTGTCATGGCTTCATGTGTATATGTCTCTCCCTGTCAGAAGATACACACTGACAGGGAGAAGAAGGTGGAATGGCAACTATGTTGCCTTATTGGAGGGTGATCACTGTGATTGGCTCACAGCGATCACATGGTATGGAGCCAATCCGCTTTGGCTCCTGGTGATCACTATGGCACTGGTGATTTAAATCTGCGCCCTGGCAGCCAGGTAACCACCAAAACAGGGTGTAGATTTCAATCACCTAGGTCCTTAAGTGGTTAAAGGTTATGTTGTGTATCTTTTAGAGCAGAGAGGAAGTTCTGAGTTCAGGTCCGCTTTAAAACACAGAAGGTGAGTGTCAAAGGGATTTTGAGTCCACTTGGAGTTTATGCCTGGAGGAGCTGATGGCTGAGTAAGTGTGAAAGCTGCAAGTGTCGCAGATGGTATAAGAAAGAGGGTTACATTTGGTTCTGTGACTCGGATCTCATCATTGTGTACAAAGCGGACACTGAAGACACCTAAATCATCAGCAGCGATTCAGACAAGTGGACATGTGTAGTAAGCAGACTGTATATGATAGGTTTGACTAAGAGACTGTGTTCTTCTGGAACTTTCTAAAAAGAAAATTGTCAGATCACAGCATACCTCCCTCAGGACATTATTACTCAATACCTTTGGTAATAGGGAGGGGTGCTTCATTGTATAAACACAAAAATTTGAATGCATCTTATAACCATGATGTGCAGGTTTTGCCACAATGGTAGATAAGACTGGAAACTTATTTACAAGGTGTAAGTTATTTGTATCTAATGATTCAGGTGCACCAGAAGTGCCAGACCAGGACAGAACATATTCCGAAAACATGAGCCCATGATTTACTGTTACCGATTCTCATGATAGACGTACATCCAGCAATATGCAAAACACGTTTCAGAAGTCACAGGTTTTGGAGAGATTATAAGCAGTGGCGTACGTAGGGCATTTGACACCCGGTGCTGGGTATTAAAAGACACAATTCCCCCCCCCCCCCCCCCCAAAAAAAAGGAAAGGAGCAAGTGTGGCGTGCTAAGTGCGCCATGGCGGGTAATGCCAGGTATAGGTGCAACAACCAGTACAGGTTATTACCTGACAATAGTTGCCCCCATAAAGTTGGCATATTATAGGTAGCTAGTATAGGTAGCTAGTATCGTTGCCCCCAGTGAAGGTAGTATAGATGCCCCCAGTGTAGGTAGGTAGTATAGTTGCCCCCAGTATAGGTAGCATAGTTGGCACCTTTATGGGGGAAGCTTGGAAGGAGGGGCAGCAGGGACAATTGCAGGGAGGGGAGTCAGACCCCCCCACCTGGGTCCCCTCCTTCTAGCGCATCCCCCTACAGAATAGCGGCGGCAGACAGGAGAGCGGGCGAGGAATTACTCACGTTTCCTGCGTTCCAGGGGCTGGCACACAGCATAATCGTCATGTGGCACTGGTCTCAGTCTTCTCCACCGCTCACTGTGCTTCCTGATTAGTGGAAGCACAGTGAGAGGTGGAGAAGGTGGAGACCAGTTCACGACAATGACCCTGCGTGCCTGGAACGCAGGATGCAGGTGAATAATTCCTCGCCCGCTCTCCTGTCTGCCACCACTATTCTGGAGGGGGAAGTACCAGATGGAGGTGACCCAAGTGAGGGGGTTGACCCCCCTCCCCGCTGCTGTCCCTCCTTTAGCGCTGCTTCCCCCTCCTGCTCATGGGCTCTGGGAGTGGCCTTGATGACACCCCACCATCAGTCACCATGCCCACTGGCACCCAATGGCAGGAATGCCCCTGATTATTAGGGAGGCTGCCTGGACAGCAGATTAGCCACTCTGTTATAAAAGGTATGTAAGCTCATTATAGCAGACAGGATTTCTTCACACCAGAAAGTTACCAGCAAACTCAGGAGTGGGCTAAATTAAATCTTGTACAAAAAGCAAATGTGAAAGAACCCCCAATACTTAAGAGAGATGAGTGATAAGTGCAGTGTGTATGAATAGAGATGGCCCGAATAGTTTGCCGGTCAGCACTATGAGACGAAGATCAGGTATTCCTGCTCGCCGAGCACTTGGCTCTATTCGACCCACCCCCATACACAGGCACAGACTGGCCAGGGGGGGAGGGTGGCAATCTCCCCCCAGGCCGCCTTTCATTCAGTGAATTAGGGCCGGCCTGGTGTATTCAGGTTTGTTGTTGTAAGGCAATGTGAAACACTATGTTAGCTGATAAAAGTGCAATTAGAGGGCAGGCAAGCTGGTAAATATACACAGCATGATGCAGAGCTTGCCTGGAGGGCCGTGGGCAAACATCTGTCTGGTCTCTCCCCTATGTTATGATGACTGCATGTGTGGATAAGGCCGGCGTTATACAAGTTGAAACGTTTTTGACAGTCCCAAGACTCCAGGAGGGCTGCTTTCTGACTTGAAAGAGACTGGCAGGGACAGGAGTCCTATTACAGACAAGTAGCCTCTGTGTGATGTGGGACTGCAATACACATACAATACAATAACATTTCTATAGCGCTTTTCTCCCATAGGACTCAAAGCGCTTAGGCTCTCTCAGATTCAGTAATTGGTAGTCGGATGAAGTATTCACACAACAAAAGTTATATTTCTGCAAATGCCAAATTGAACAGGTGGGTTTTCAGTCTGGATTTAAACACGTCCAGGGATGGAGCTGTCCTGATCTGTTGAGGTAAGGAGTTCCAAAACGTAGGGGCAGCATGACGGAAGGCTCTGGGACCAAAAGTTTCCAAATGGACTCTGGGTATGACTAGATTATTAGAACCAGTGGATCTGAGAATGCGGGGATTGCTACCCCGCTGCGACATATCTTTCATGTATCCAGGGCCTAGATTATTCAGGGATTTAAATGTCATTAGGCCGATCTTGAATAGGACCCTCCATTCTATAGGTAGCCAGTGAAGGGAGTGCAGGACTGGCATTATGTGGCAGTGACGGAGTTGGTTGGTTAGCAGTCTGGCAGCAGTATTCTGTATCAGCTGTAGGCGGTACAAGACCTTTTTTGGAAGGCCAGTGTAGAGAGCATTACAGTAGTCCAGTCTGGATGTGATGAAGGCATGGACTAAGGTTGGCAGATCTTCTCCCCAGAAGATCTGCCAACCTGAGGTGCTTGATTTTTGCAATGTTCTTCAGGTGAAAATAGGAAGATTTCACCACAGCAGAGATTTGAGTTCTGAAATTTAAATCCCAATCAATTAGAACTCCCAGGCTACGCACATGATCAGAGCTGCGTAGATTGGTGCCTCCTATTCCCAGTGGTGAAGACTGCAAGTTAAGTTGTTTTGTTATCATGCTCTGCCCTCCAATCAGAAGGACTTCAGTTTTGTCTGCATTTATTTTCAGCCAGTTGTCATTCATCCATTGCTGTAGTTCACGTAAGCAGGCGTTTATAGCTAGAGTTGGGTCTGTCACACCAGGCTTGAAGGAAAGATATAGTTGGGTGTCGTCTGCATAGCAGTGGTATGTCAGGCCATGTTTTTGGATTTGTTTTCCAAGTGGTATCATGTAAATTGTGAAAAGCAGGGGAGAGAGGATTGAGCCCTGGGGCACCCCATATTTAAGTGATACAGGGGTGGACAGGAAGGGCCCCATAGACACTTTGTGGGTTCTGCCACTCAAGAAGGATTGGAACCACTAAAGAACTATGCCATCAATGCCGTAGTATTCCTGTAGCCTGCTTATCAAGATGTCATGGTCAACTGTATCAAAGGCTGCAGAAAGGTCTAGTAGTATGAGGATCAAGCACTCTCCTCTGTCTCTTGCCATGAGCAGGTGGTTGCCTATTTGGATGAGGGCAGTTTCAGTGCTGTGGTGTTTCCTGAAGCCAGACTGGAATGGGTCATAACTGTTGTTTTGGGCTTCTAGCTGGAGGTAAACAGCTTTTTCAATTAGCTTGCCCAGAAAGGGGGAGGTTAGAGACAGGTCTGTAGCTGGTCATTGCATCTGGGTCCAGGGGGGGTATTTTGAGGAGAGGCCTGATGATTGCTTCCGTCAGTAAAGCAGGAAATATCCCTGATTGTAAGGAAGTAAATTTTGAGGAATACCGGCATGGGCGTCCGCACATATGGCAAAATCGGGCATCTGCCCGACCCTGGACGCGTGCCCGTGCAGCCAGCAGTAGGGGAGCAGCGCAGAGAAGAGGGAGAGCTATGGGCACAGTGGGGAAGGACGGACGTCTCCCCCCTCCTTCCCTCACCTTAGGGGGCTCTCCCCTCCGGAACGAAGTGTGCAGCTGCTGGGCAGCGGGCGGAACTTACCTTGTCTTGCTCCTGCGCCGGAAGTTCTGGTACCGCACTCTGGTCTGGACCAGACCAGAGTGGCGGCTAATCCATCTGGTGCCTGCGACGAGATGAGGTAAGTTCCGCCCGCTGCACACTTCGTTCCGGAGGGGAGAGCGAGCCCCCTAAGGTGAGGGAAGGGGGGGGGGGAAACGTCCGCCCTTTCCCACTGTGCCCATAGCTCTCTCTCTTCTCTGCTCCCCTCCTGCTGGGGCACACCTGGCTACATATACTGGGGACATATACCCCTCTCCTGCCTACATATACTGGGGACATATACCCCTGGCTACATATAATGGGCACATATACACCTGGCTACATATACTGGGCACATATACCACTGCCTACATATACTGGGCACATATACTCCTGACTACATATACTGGGCACATATACTCCTGGCTATATATACTGGGACATATACACCTGCCTACATATACTGGGGACATATACACCTGCCTACATATACTGGGACGTATACACCTGCCTACATATACTGGGACGTATACCCCTGGCTACATATACTGGGACATATACCCCTGGCTACATATACTGGGACATATACCCCTGGCTACATATACTGGGGACATATACCCACTGGGTACATATACTGGGGACATATACCCCTAGCTACATATACTGGGGACATATACCCCCTGGCTACATATACTGGGGACATATACCCCTGCCTACATATACTGGGCACATATACCCCTGGCTACATATACTGGGCACATATACCCCTGGCTACATATACTGGGCACATATACCCCTGGCTACATATACTGGGCACATATACCCCTGGCTACATATACTGGGGCCCATATACCCCTGGCTACATATACTGGGGCCACTATACACCTGGCTACATATACTGGGCACATATACACCTGGCTACATATACTGGGCACATATACCCCTGCCTACATATACTGGGCACATATACCCCTGACTACATATACTGGGCACATATACCCCTGGCTATATATACTGGGACATATACACCTGCCTACATATACTGGAACATATACACCTGCATACTGGGAAATATACACCTGCCTACATATACTGGGGACATATACACCTGCCTACATATACTGGGACGTATACACCTGCCTACATATACTGGGACGTATACACCTGCCTACATATACTGGGACGTATACCCCTGGCTACATATACTGGGACATATACCCCTGGCTACATATACTGGGGACATATACCCACTGGGTACATATACTGGGGACATATACCCCCTGGCTACATATACTGGGGAAATATACCCCTGGCTATATATACTGGGACATATACACCTGCCTACATATACCCCTGGCTATATATACTGGGACATATACACCTGCCTACATATATTGGGACATATACACCTGCCTACATATACTGGGACATATACCCCTACCTACATATACTGGGCACATATCCCCCTGACTACATTTACTGGGCACATATACCCCTGGCTACATATACTGGGGACATATACCCCTGGCTACATATACCCCTGGCTACATATACTGGGGACATATACCCCTGACTACATATACCCCTGACTACATATACTGAGCACATATACCCCTGACTACATATACTGGGCACATATACCCCTGACAACATATACTGGGCACATATACCCCTGCCTACATATACTGGGCACATATACCTCTGGCTACATATACCCCTGCCTACATATACTGGGCACATATACCCCTGGCTACCTGTTCTGGGGACATCTCTACCCCTGGCTACCTGTTCTGGGGACATCTCTACCCCTGGCTACCTGTTCTGGGGACATCTCCACCCCTGGCTACCAGTTCTGGGGACATCTATAGGCCTGGGGTTACCTATTTTTGGGGAACCACTGCTGTCGGATTGAGTGTATTTTGGGGAACTGCTGCCAGGTGAGAGGTGTCTACCATATTAAGGGGGCATTCTGCCTATTTATGTGCCTCATGACTGCTGAATTTGTCTTGTTGGAGGCCTCAAGATTGCTGAATTTGTCTTGTTGGGGGCCTCATGATTGCTGAATTTGTCTTGTTGGGGGCCTCATGATTGCTGAGCTGGTCATGTTGGGGGCCTCATGATTGCTGAATTTGTCTTGATGGGGGGGGGGGCTCATGATTGCTGAATTTGTCTTGTTGGGGTCACATGATTGCTAACTGCGAGACTATGGAAAAAGCTGAATCATCATCATATGAGACAATAGCATTGACCACTTCCCAACTGAGGGGTTTTACCCCTTGACCACCAGAGCAATTTTCACCTTTCAGCGCTCCTTCCATTCGTTCGTCTATAACTTTATCATTACTTATCACAATGAAATGAACTATATCTTATTTTTTTCGCCACCAATTAGGCTTTCTTTAGGTGGGACATTATGCCAAGAATTATTTTATTCTAAATGTGTTTTAATGGGAAAATAGGAAAAAAATGTGGGAAAAAATGTATTATTTTTCAGTTTTCGGCCTTTATAGTTTTTAAATAATGCATGCTACTGTAATTAAAACCCATGAAACGTATTTGCCCATTTGTCCTGGTTATAAAACCGTTTAAATTATGTCCCTATCACAATGTTTGGTGCCAATATTTTATTTGGAAATAAAGGTGCATTTGTTTCAGTTTTGCATCCATCCCTAATTACAAGCCCATAGTTTATAAAGTAACAGTGTTGTACCCTCTTGACATAAATATTTAAAAAGTTCAGTCCCTAAGGTAACTATTTATGTATTTTTTTTTTATTACAAAAAATAAATAAATTGGGGAGTGTGGAAGGTAAGGAGTTAATTTTTTGTACAAAACTAATGTATTTGTATGTGAAAAATTCTTTAGGGTGTATTTTTACTATTTGGCCACAAGATGGCAACAGTAACTTTTTGTTTAATGCGACCTGCAAGCGTCCTTCCAGACACTTGCAGGAAGTACTAGGAGGCTGGGGAAGTTTTTTATTTTCACAATGATCGCGCTGCTTATCGGAGAAGCAGCGGATCATTGCGGGGCTTAGATCAACGAATGGGAATGGATTTTCCCGTTCATTGATCTCCGGGCGAGTGGCCGGCGGCGTGTTTACGAGCGGGAGTGCGCGCTAGAGCGAGCGGGTGCGCGGGCAGCGGCGGGAGCGCGGAAAGTACGGATTTCTCCATCAGTGGGGGGGAAAGGATGGACAAAGGGACAGAGAAATTCGTACGCTTGGGAGTAAAGTGGTTAAACCTACTTTTTCCGCTTTTTAAAACAGAAAATGAAACTGGGAGGTTCTAAAAAAAAATTTCAGGAGTAGGATGGATGAAATTGTTTATCTTCACAGTTCATTTTCAACTTGGATTTTCCATAATGTTCATGTATGAGTTAAAACGTTTGTATTTAGTTTAAATTGCTGTTGGCACTTTGTGATAGTAAAGTGACTTTGCAGTTTGGACACTCGACCTCCAAAAGGTTCGCCACCACTGTCCTAATCTAATGTCCCACCATTGCTTAGTTCATGTAACCTTGTCTCCACCCACATTCTGGTTCATGACCACACCCATTTCTCGGCATGACATAGCCCCGTTTTTGGCGCAACACCACCCCAAATTTTTGGCGCGGCCCGCTTTTTCCTCCCCCCCCCCCCCGGAAAAGTTTCTGCGGACGCCCATGAATACCGGTACACATAACCTCTCTGCTCCATCTCAGGCTGTTCTTGGTCTCTCTCCACTCTTCCTCTCTCTGGGCTAGTGCACGCCAAAATGACAATAGCAATCACTAGCAATTTGTGAGTTTGATTTTGTGAAGCGATTTTTCAATGAATCGCTCCAAAAAATGCTATATGCTGGGTGTTTGCGATTTTGAAAAAATCACAACGCTGCTGTGAGAACACCCTCATAGGGTAGCATTAGCCAAGCACTTTTCAAATCACTGTTGATTTGAAAAACGCTCAGAAGCCCTCTTGGTGTGCCCCAGCTTTCCCTCATTCACCTTTGTTTCCCCCATTCCCCTAGTGCTGGGTGTGTCTTCTTGTCATACAGGAAAGCTAAGTAAGGCCCAGTGCACACCAAAAACCTCTAGCAGATCTGCAAAATGCTAGAGGTTTTTGAAGCAGATTTCAGGGCGATTCTAGGCATGTTTAGAGACGTTTTCTGGAGCGTTTTTGTGGAACAGATTACAAATATTGTTACAGTATAGCTGTTACTGAACAGCTTCTGTAACAAAACCGCCTGGGAAACTGCTCTGATCTAGCGTTTTTCCACTTTCCTATACTTTAACATTGAGGCAGAAACGCCTCGGAAATCTAAAAAATTCTGCAGCCCCCGAGTTTGCGTTTGAGGAAAAAACAAACCTCTCTGGTGTGGACCATCCCATTAACTTTCATTAGCCAAGCGGTTAAAAAATGCTTCAGAACCGCTCTGGTGTGCACCAGCCCTAAAAGTGCAATCCTGGTGAGGAAAATTATTTTTATTATTATTTAGTATTTATATAGTGCCGCCATCTGCCTCAGTGCTGTACAGAGCATATTGTCTTGTCACTTAACTATCTTCTTTCTTCTCTTTCAGTTTTTCTCTTCTCACCGTTTCTCCCCTTCTCTGCATAAGGCTCAGACACACTATAAGCGCTTTTCTGAGCGATTTTACCATGATTTTAATGTAAGTCAAAGGGAGCCCTTTTTAAAATGCTCTCATAAAGTTCTGATGGAAAAAGTGCTCAGAAAAGCGCTTATAGTGTGTCTGAGCCCTTAGTATTTGTACGCTGCGGGTGAGTTAGGCCCCCGGGAGAGCTGAATAATGGCTTTTATGCTGCCACTAAACCCCCCAGCGGTGATAAATACTATTCCCCCTTCCGTGTCGTTGCAACTCGGAGGGAGGTGTAATTTGGGGTACAGCGATCACCTGAGCACTTAATTTCCCTTACGCTCCTGGTTTGGGTAACCAATACTGAGCGTCATGCCCCAAACCACCTGCTTTGCCTTCTCTCTCCAATCTTGTTATTAGAAACCATAATCTAAAGCTGGCCATACATGCATCAATTGTTATGGACAGATTATTTCACTATGATCAAATCATAATGGCTTTTCCACCTGTCAGTACTGAGTATGGATGTGGCCTGTAGGGTTTCATACTATAGTATGTTACAAGCCCTACTGCATAGAGCCAAATTAGTCCATGCCATGCACTGATGAGGTTCAAACAATCCGAAACAGTCTGTGTGCATGTTGGATTATTATGGCTCTGTACAAATTAACAAACGGACACATCATTGCATTCCAGCGGTTCTGGAGGTGTGTTTAGCTTCTAAGGGTACAATGGTTAATTTGCATATATTCAGCAGTGATGCCCTGGGAGACATCTCAAGCTCACTCCAACCTGAATTATCGCAAATTCTTTCTGTTTTAAGAAAGCAAACTTTTGTTTTTCTTAACATCTTAGTAAGGGGGCTTTTAGGACCATTGTAGTCCCTTACACGCTCCAATGAGTTCTGGGTCACCATGAGCTTGCTGGTTAGTCTGTATACTATAGTAAAGTGGGTTGTGGGCAGGCAGTGATGCACTGCCACTGACCACCAATAAAAAGCAGGTAAGCAAGGCATGGATGTTGGGGGGAGAGTGAAAACTGTCATGAAAGGAGGGATACCGAAACTTTGGAAATTAGCTTTAATGCGTCAGGAATCATGGTGCCAGCAGGGAGATCAGTAAGGCTATGTCTGGTGAAGGGGGAGGGGATATCCGAGGTGGAAGAGGGGCATATTCGAGGGTTAGTAGAGATAGTGGCGAAGGGGAGGACATAAGTGGGGAGGGGGGGGATGAGCTTTGGGGAATTAAGGTGGCCATACTTCTGTTGACTTGACAGCTGATCGACCAACAGTTTTGATATTATCGAATCGGATAAAAAATTTGGGTGGAAATTGGTTGAATGTATCAATCTGAGATGTTGGAAAATTTCGGGCAATGTGATTGTCAGGTGCGATAATCATGGCATGAGATAACCACGATTGATAGACACGACACACGACGTAAACCCTGGCCTTTGTCCCTCAAAATGTATTATGTGCCCCCCCCCCCTCCCCCGGTGCCTGTACTTTACCTGTCACGCTGTCCCTAGAGTGTTCTTTCTGTATTTCCGCATTGGCGCTACACGTGACTACTGGCATATATGATGTGGGGTGCGTGTGTGACGTCATTTGGGCTGGGGCTGCCATGATAATGGGCCTCTAGTTTGTGTTTCCCCCCAGGCCAAAAGGTCCCAGTCCTCCCCTGCCCATACATAATTATTGGGCTTAACGTTGACCCCTTGCATCACAGTCAGCAGGCACATGGCAGCTAATCAGCCTGCACTTCCTGACGGACCCCCTGCCCCCTAAAAAAAATGTTTAGCACCCGTCATGTTCCAGTCTGTCTTCAGATGAAATGGAGAGAGGAAGGTACAGAGCTTGCTGGAGATAGGGAAAGCGTTAGCTAGGCTTGTTTATTTTGATCCTGGCTGGCTGATAGCTGTTTAATTATCCCAAACAGCCCTTCTGAGGGCTACTTCATCCTTCTGTTTTTTTTTTTTTGCAGTCGCGTGCGACACTCCACAGCCCACAGGCACCCACCATTGTCTACTACAAGGGCCTGTGTTATGATCACTGTATTGTCTTTGAACTGTTGTAGCATTTGCAGTGTCTGAGTGATAGTGCACAGGCAGAGCACACTGGCACAGAGCCACACATGTACCCACTTACAGCGATATCGAATTGTGTGCCACATAAAAGCACAATTTTTTCATTACTATGCTCCAGTGCCTGTGCTATTACCATTAAATTGTGTCTGAAGTGTTGCATCATATTTTTAGTATCTGCCCACTTCTAGTGATATTGAATTCTGTGCCACAGAACACACAAGCACAGCTTTACCACTACTGCTCCAGGGCATCTGTCATCACTATATTGTGTTTGAACTGTTGCATATCTAGAGTTGAGCTGAAATTTTCGTAATTTCGCATTACTATAATTACGCATGCAAAATTTGCAATTACGATGCGAAATTAGCGTAGCGAAATTGCCATTAAAATCATAATTGAAAATACCGTAAGCGTAATTTTCAACGCGAAATTTCGCGTTTCGTTCATGCCGTAATTTCGCATTAAAGGCTACCGTAATTTCGCGTTAAACCGTAACGCTCCGTATAATATAAAAAAGCCGCCAACTTTAAGGGTTAATAGCAAAGCCCCCTTAAATGCTAAGAGCCTCAAATTTGGAGAATATATAAAGGAGATCAGGAGGAATAAGAGGAAAATTTTTTTTTTCAAAAAGACCTTATAGTTTTTGAGAAAATCGATGTTAAAGTTTCAAAGTAAAAATGTATACATTTAAAAACCCGCCGACTTTAACGGTTAATAGCAAAGCCTGCTTAAAGTTTAGGAACACCAAATTCCTAGGGTATATTAAGGGGATCAGTGGGAATAGGAGGAAAAAATTTTTTTTCAAAAAGACCTTATAGTTTTTGAGAAAATCGATTTTTAAGTTTCAAGGACAAAAATGTCTTTTAAATGCGGAAAATGTCAGTTTTTTTTGCACAGGTAACAATAGTGTATTATTTTTATAGATTCCCCCAAGTGGGAAGAGTTTTACTTACTTCGTTCTGAGTGTGGGAAATATATAAAAAAAAAACCGACGTGGGGTCCCCCCTTCCAGATCTCTTTAACCCCTTGTCCCCCATGCAGGCTGGGATAGCCAGAATGCGGAGCACCGGCCGCGTGGGGCTCCGCACCCTGACTATACCAGCCCGCATGGTCCATGGATTGGGGGGTCTCGGAAGGGGAGGGGCAGCCAAGCTTTCCCCTCCCCCTCCGAGCCCTTGTCCAATCCAAGGACAAGGGGCTCTTCTCCACCTCCGATGGGCGGTGGAGGTAGAGGCCGCGATTTCCTGGGTGGGGGGTTCATGGTGGAATCTGGGAGTCCCCTTTAAAAAGGGGTCCCCCAGATGCCCACCCCCCCTCCCAGGAGAAATGAGTATAGAGGTACTTGTACCCCTTACCCATTTCCTTTAAGAGTTAAAAGTAAATAAACACACAAACACATAGAAAAAGTATTTTAATTGAACAAAAAACATAACCACGAAAAAAGTCCTTTAATATTCTTAATTAACCATTAATACTTACCTGTCCCTTTAAATAAATGATCCCACGCAATATCCTCGGAAATGTTCTATCAGTTACAATGTAACAAAGTTATTACAATGTAACAACTTTGTTACATTGTAACTACGCCGCACCCGACGTCACTCACCGCCGCCGCCGCGTCTGTGCTGCAGGACGCGACAGAGCTCTGAGCTATAGCTCAGAGCTCTCGAAAGCATCTTTGTATTTGGGCTCCAAGGAGCCCCATTGGTCCTTAGCAGACCAATGGGGTTCCTTCTGATTTGAAGGAACCCCATTGGTCTGCTAAGGACCAATGGGGCTCCTTGGAGCCCAAATACAAAGATGCTTTCGAGAGCTCTGAGCTATATAGCTCAGAGCTCTGTCGGGTCCGTGCAGGACGCTAAGTCCCCGCCGGCTCCGCTGCCCTCCCCGCCTCTCCCACATGTCACCCACATGTGGGTGACATGTGGGTGACAGATGTGGGCGGGGTGGACAGCGGGAGCTGCACGGACGCGTATGCGGCGGCTGAGCGGCGAGTGGCGTCGGGTGCGGCGTAGTTACAATGTAACAAAGTTGTTACATTGTAATAACTTTGTTACATTGTAACTGATAGAACATTTCCGAGGATATTGCGTGGGATCATTTATTTAAAGGGACAGGTAAGTATTAATGGTTAATTAAGAATATTAAAGGACTTTTTTCGTGGTTATGTTTTTTGTTCAATTAAAATACTTTTTCTATGTGTTTGTGTGTTTATTTACTTTTAACTCTTAAAGGAAATGGGTAAGGGGTACAAGTACCTCTATACTCATTTCTCCTGGGAGGGGGGGTGGGCATCTGGGGGACCCCTTTTTAAAGGGGACTCCCAGATTCCACCATGAACCCCCCACCCAGGAAATCGCGGCCTCCACCTCCACCGCCCATCGGAGGTGGAGAAGAGCCCCTTGTCCTTGGATTGGACAAGGGCTCGGAGGGGGAGGGGAAAGCTTGGCTGCCCCTCCCCTTCCGAGACCCCCCAATCCATGGACCATGCGGGCTGGTATAGTCAGGGTGCGGAGCCCCATGCGGCCGGTGCTCCGCATTCTGGCTATCCCAGCCTGCATGGGGGACAAGGGGTTAAAGAGGTCTGGGAGGGGGGACCCCACGTCGTTTTTTTTTTATATTTCCCACACTCAGAACGAAGTAAGTAAAACTCTTCCCACTTGGGGGAATCTATGAAAATAATACACTATTGTTACCTGTGCAAAAAAAACTGACATTTTCCGCATTTAAAAGACATTTTTGCCCTTGAAACTTAAAAATCGATTTTCTCAAAAACTATAAGGTCTTTTTGAAAAAATTTTTTTCCTCTTATTCCCACTGATCCCCTTAATATACCCTAGGAATTTGGTGTTCCTAAACTTTAAGCAGGCTTTGCTATTAACCGTTAAAGTCGGCGGGTTCTTAAATGTATACATTTTTACTTTGAAACTTTAACATCGATTTTCTCAAAAACTATAAGGTCTTTTTGAAAAAATTTTTTTCCTCTTATTCCCACTGATCCCCTTAATATACCCTAGGAATTTGGTGTTCCTAAACTTTAAGCAGGCTTTGCTATTAACCGTTAAAGTCGGCGGGTTCTTAAATGTATACATTTTTACTTTGAAACTTTAACATCGATTTTCTCAAAAACTATAAGGTCTTTTTGAAAAAAAATTTTTTCCTCTTATTCATCCTGATCTCCTTTATATATTCTCCAAATTTGAGGCTCTTAGCATTTAAGGGGCTTTGCTATTAACCCTTAAAGTCGGCGGCTTTTTTATATTATACGGAGCGTTACGGTTTAACGCGAAATTACGGTAGCGTTTAATGCGAAATTACGGCATGAACAAATAACCATTGTAATGCGAAAATTACGCTTACGCGAAATTTCGCGAAATCCTTCTTCATTACGATTATGTACTTACGGCCATAATCGTAATTACACTAATTACGCGAAATTTCGCGAAATCGTAATTAGGTCATTACGCTCATCTCTATGCATATCTCGGTGCGTGACACTACACAGCCCACTGATAACCAGAGCTGTGTACACTACTGCTATTATTGTTACCACATTCAGTTGCAGGCATAGTAGTACCTCCCCTGCATTACTTTTCACTTGTTGCAGGCACAGTACCCCAATAAAAAAAAAAAAAAAAAAAAAGAGGCAGACCACCCAAGTGTCCCCGAGGTCGCGCAGCTGTGATTTCCTGTGGCCCTGGAAGAATGCACATTGTTCAGAGGGCACTTCCCCTCAACCCCCAAAATTCAGAGGACATAGTTGACTGGTTTACACAGCGCACCCCATCTTCTACAGCTTCCACACAGAACCTCCTTACACGCCGTCCTCCTCCTGCTCTGCTTCATACACCCTACAGCAACTTACCAGCACCACAGCTGTTCCACTTGATATGTCAGAGGAATTATTCACACCTGATGCATTTAGTGATGCACAACCTTTATGGGCAGAAGATGAAGGAGATAAGGAAGATGTCGCACCACGTCATGTGTCTCAGTCGGGTGTCAGTACACACGTGGAAGTAAGGTGTGAGGATGATGAGAATGTAGCACACGTTGTCGGTGCCTATTTGGTGTTGTCTGAGACAAGCGACACCTGATGACGATGTGCCCATTGATGTCACATGAGTGCCCGCAAAAGGACATGAAGAACAGGGGGGCAGTTGAAATGGGGAGACAGAGGAGGAGGAGACAAGTTCTTAGAACCAGTAGGGGAAGCTCATCGCAAGGAGCTAGTGGCACTGTCAGACAGCATGCATCGGCACCTGTTGTCAGCCAGCCAACATGCCCTTCAACGCCTGCTGTTGCCACCACCAGAATGCCGACATTCCAAAGCTCACCAGTCTGGCATTTTTTTGTGTGCCTCTGATACCAGCAATGCCATCTGCAACCTCTGCCAAAGGAAACTCAGTCCAACACTTATCTAGGGACAACCGTTTTGCGAAGGCACCTGATCGCAAAACACAAACGATGTTATGCACACATTAATAAAAGCAGCACACAAATGCAAAGCCACCCTCCACCTCCTGGTCCAGCAGCATCTTCAGCCAGGTCAACCTCAGCTGTCCTTGGCCCCTCTTAAGCACCCTGCCTTTCACCTTGAGCAGTTCCTGCTCATCTGCACAGAGCAGTCAGCTTTCTGTGAAGAAAGTTTTGGAGGTGACTGGCAATGTCTGCCAGTCACCTCCTTGCCGGGCGTCTGACAGTTGGCTTGATTTTAGATTCGCGAACCTCGAACGCGATACTTCCGCAAAAGTTTGCGAACCACAATAAAATTCGATGGGCAGGCAAACTTTAAAAACTACAAACACTAATTCTGGCCACAAAAGTGATGGAAAAGATGTTTCAATGGGTCGAACACCTGGAGGGGGCATGGCAGAGTGGGATACACGCCAAAAGTCCCAGGGAAAATTATGGATTTGACGCACAGCAGAGTTATAATCCCTAAAGGGCAGAAATCACATTGCATTCCTAAATTGGAAGCCTAAAGTGCTTGCAAACATCTTGTGTTTGTATACATGGATCAGGGAGTGTAATTAGTGTACTGCTTCACACTGACAGACCAAACTCACTGTGTTGGTTATGCACCGCAAACAGCTGTTTGTGTAGTGATGGCCGTGCTGGACTAGTGCACACCATGGCGAGAGTGCAGGCGATGGCGGTTTTCAAGCCCATATGGTCGGGCTGAGGTAGCTCAATGACAGTACAACAGTGACCGAGAGTCCAGCTGATCAAATTTGGTCTGTCCACAATGAAGCAACGAACTTATTATCTTGGGTCAGGTGTGCCCCCCAACACACTCATATAGCCGGTCATTGCTTCATTGTGATATGCAAGCCCCTTCACCGCAGCAAGGCAACGATCACGAAAGAGAATTGACACATGTACATGCCTTTTGGTTTTGTTGTTGCAGACGCAGTGCAGCCAGAAAAATAAGGCAGGCATGTACACGTACCCGGTTGGTGGCAGAGAAGGCAGTCAAGCGGCCTGCAGGCAGAGATGCTGTGTGGAGACCAACTTAGTCTTGGGGCAGGCAGTCACATGGCGTGCAGGCAGAGATGCTGTGTGTGGGGACTGACTTAATCTTTGGGCAGGCAGTAGCCCTCCGGGATCCATGCCTCATTCATTTTGATAAAGGTGAGGTACTGAACACTTTTGTGACCTAATCTCAAAGATGATGGAGGTGTTGCACCACTGGTGAGCAGCTAATTCTGATAGAGGTATCCAAATACCTCGAATAAAAATTGAATATAAGAAATCAGATAGCGCTAATAAAACATTTATCAAAATTTAATATAAGATCAATAATTAAAATATAATAAAATAGATAAATAGAAATTAGTGGATTGTTATGTAAACTTAATTGTATTGAGTAAACATTAATTGTTGTTGTGACTCAGAACTGTTCCATCTGTAATGGTGACTTTTACAACATAGGGTCTTTCCAGAGATAATACTCTTAAATGGTGAATAGTAGTTGGCACGTGATGCCTTTAAAACCTCTATAGGAGTGACATCATATAAATGTTCCTTTCTCAGATAATATCTGTCATGCAGCAAAGATTATCCACTAATGCGTTCCAAACTTCATACTTTCAATGATCACAACACTCGAGTTTCTTCACTAAGCTTAGCCTTCTCATTTGATATAGGACAGTGATAGTTTAGTGAGTACTCACGATCCCCGTATCAGACTAGGACTTGCCGTTGAAATTGCACAAAGTCTTTGCGGGAGCCGCTCAATCTCAATGGCCCCGGCCGGCGGCACAATGAGAGAGACTGACACTCTGCGCGATGGAAGCTGCAGGGTCGGGCAGTCTGCCCGGCTCCCGGGAAGAGAGGCAGTAGAGCTGGAACACGAACTCCGTAACTCCACGCTGTTTGCTGATGGTAAGCGGACGCCCCCTTCCGCATGGCGTGTGACGTCACACGTATTGCCTGACGCTAACGTTTCGGAAGGTACGCCTTCCTTTCTCAAAGCTGGCAAAACGAGAAGTGGAGGGGGCTGTCTCTTATACTGTGTAGACTCGCTGGTTGTCATGGTCACAGCGGCAAGTGTCAGTCAAAGGCAAATAGCTCTATTTCACTGTTTAAGCCATGTGGTTTTAATGTATTTAGAGTATAGATCCAATTAGATTCTCTTCTCGACATTTGTTGGATAAAGTCTCCTCCCCTCCATGGTTTCAAAACTTTCTCTATAGCACAGAACTTCGTTCCCTTAAAGGAACAGTCATGAAATTCTTTATAGTGGGCTGACACTGGATGTGTCAAACATCCAGTGTCAGCCCAATATAAAGAATTTCATGACTGTTCCTTTAAGGGAACGAAGTTCTGTGCTATAGAGAAAGTTTTGAAACCATGGAGGGGAGGAGACTTTATCCAACAAATGTCGAGAAGAGAATCTAATTGGATCTATACTCTAAATACATTAAAACCACATGGCTTAAACAGTGAAATAGAGCTATTTGCCTTTGACTGACACTTGCCGCTGTGACCATGACAACCAGCGAGTCTACACAGTATAAGAGACAGCCCCCTCCACTTCTCGTTTTGCCAGCTTTGAGAAAGGAAGGCGTACCTTCCGAAACGTTAGCGTCAGGCAATACGTGTGACGTCACACGCCATGCGGAAGGGGGCGTCCGCTTACCATCAGCAAACAGCGTGGAGTTACGGAGTTCGTGTTCCAGCTCTACTGCCTCTCTTCCCGGGAGCCGGGCAGACTGCCCGACCCTGCAGCTTCCATCGCGCAGAGTGTCAGTCTCTCTCATTGTGCCGCCGGCCGGGGCCATTGAGATTGAGCGGCTCCCGCAAAGACTTTGTGCAATTTCAACGGCAAGTCCTAGTCTGATACGGGGATCGTGAGTACTCACTAAACTATCACTGTCCTATATCAAATGAGAAGGCTAAGCTTAGTGAAGAAACTCGAGTGTTGTGATCATTGAAAGTATGAAGTTTGGAACGCATTAGTGGATAATCTTTGCTGCATGACAGATATTATCTGAGAAAGGAACATTTATATGATGTCACTCCTATAGAGGTTTTAAAGGCATCACGTGCCAACTACTATTCACCATTTAAGAGTATTATCTCTGGAAAGACCCTATGTTGTAAAAGTCACCATTACAGATGGAACAGTTCTGAGTCACAACAACAATTAATGTTTACTCAATACAATTAAGTTTACATAACAATCCACTAATTTCTATTTATCTATTTTATTATATTTTAATTATTGATCTTATATTAAATTTTGATAAATGTTTTATTAGCGCTATCTGATTTCTTATATTCAACTTTTGTGACCTAGGCGACTTCTCTTCTCACTGACAATGCCTCCAGCTGCCTCTGACAGGAGGCTTGAGGCAGGGCAAGCCAGAAGTTGGATGGCAAATTGTGACAGCTCTGGCCACAGGTCAAGCCTGTGCACCCAGTAGTAGTATTGTACTCGTATCTTTAATAAAAAAAAAATCCAATAAGTGTATATTGGTTGGGGTAAAAGTTATAGCATGTACAAACTATGGTACAAAAAAGTGAATTCATGCAGTTTGACACAGATCTGACTTTTCCCAGCACTTGTCATGTTTTCCTGAGGTGCTAGAATGGCAGGATAGTATAAATACCCCCCAAATTACCCCATTTTGGAAAGCAGACACCCAAGGTATTTGTTGAGGGGCATGGTGAGTTCATAGATGAAGTTAGCAGAAAATGACACTGACCAAAAAAAAAAAAAAAAAAAAAGTGTTTCCATTTCTGCTAACCTACAACAAGAAGAAAAAAAAAAACAACACCTGCCACGGACTCACCATGCCGCTCATACCTTGGGGGCGTCTACTTTTCAAAATTAGGTCATTTGTGGGGTGTTTTTCTGTCCTGGCATTGGGGGGCGCTAAATTGTGAGCACCCCTGTAGAGCCTAAATGTGCTCATTGGACTTTAGGCCCCTTTGCGCAGCTAGGCAGCAAAAAAAAAAAAAAAAAAAAAAAGTGCTATGTAGTGTCACCATACGCATGAGAAGAAGTATAAGGTATTTTGGGGTGTTTTTTTCACACATACCCATGCTTGCTGGGAGAAATATATCTGTAAATGACAACGTTTTCGATTTTTTACTCAAAATTGTCCATTTACAGAGCCATTTCTCTCACCCAGCATGGTTATGTGTAAAAATACACCCCAAAACACATACTATGTCTCTTGAGTACAGCAATACCACATGCGTGACACTTTTTTTTGCAGCCTAGCTTTGCAAAGGGGCTAAAAGTCCAATGAGTACCCTTTAGGACTTCACAGGGCATTTTCAGGCATTTGGTTTTCAGACTACTTCTTATGGTTTAGGGCCTCTAAAATGCCAGGGCCATACAAGTACCCCACATGTGACCCTATTTTGGAAAGAAGACACTCCCAAGGGGGTATGGTGAGTTCATAGAAGATTTTATGTTTTGCCACAAGTTAGCAGAAATTGATTGTTTTCCTTAAAAAGTGTCATTTTCTGCAAACTTCTTTCAACTTGCAATACCCCTCACGGAATACCTTGGAGTGTCTTCTTTCCAAAATGGGGTCACTTCTGGGGTTCTTATACTGCCCTGGCATTTTAGAGGCCCTAAACCATGAGAAGTAGTCTTAAACCAAATGCGCAAAAATGACCTGTGAAATCTTAAAGGCACTCATTGGACTTTGGACCCCTTTGCACACTTAGGCTGCAAAAAAATGTCACATGGTATCACCGTATTGAGAAGTGGTATAATGTGGTTTTTTTTTTTACACATACTTATGCTGGATGGGAGAAATAGCTCTGTAAATGTCAATTTTTTTTTTTTTTTTACACAAAGATATTTCTCCTACCAAGCATGGGTATGTGTAAAAATAAACCTAAAGTCCAAAGAGCACCTTTAGGCTTCACAGGGGCGCTCACAATCTAGCAGCAGCCCCCCCCAAATGCCAGAACAGTAAACACATCCCACAAATGACCCAATTTTGGAAAGAAGACACCCCGAGGTATTCCATGAGGGGCATGGTGAATTCATAGAAGATTTTATTTTTTTGTTACAAGTTAGCAGAAAATTACACTTCTTTGAAAAATCAATTTCTGCTAACTTGTGACAAAAAAGAAATTCTTCTATGAATTCACCAAGCCCCTTAGCAAATGAGGTCATTTGTGGGGTCTGCCCTGGCATTTTAGGGTCTCCGTAATCATTACATGTATGGCCAGTATTAGGAGTTTCTGTAATACTCCTTATATTGGGCATACATAATGCATTTTTTCCATTCAGCCCAGGGACGGATTTCTGGCTAGGCCGCCAGAATAATCAACCTTGTATAGGGCGGCTGAGGGGCAGGAAGCATTTGTACACATTAAACAAGATCACCGGATCGCACTAATCATTATGCTAACTTTCAGTCCTGACTCCTCCACACTGTGTATGTAAGCAGCAGCCAGGATGAGGCCGTCAGACCTGGTCCTTTTGCCGCCGCCCTGCATTCGTTTACAGATAGCAGCGGCGGCTACAGGCAATGAGGCAGGCAGGCATGTGACTTATACGCTGGCGGGGATGAAAGCACACGTGGTTGGCAAAAGCAGGAGGAAGAAGAAACTCCACAGCGGCAAGGCAGAGAAGCTGCTATGAGACAGCATTGGGACGCAGAGGCACTTCGGAAGCCTAGGGACTAGTCCAACTGATCACACACAGAGCATGGCCTCCCTGTGGGGATTACTTCAAGGAATCAGGCAGTCAGCAAGGATAACACACACAGACGTGCAGAGCAGCATTCATGCTTGCTGCTGCTGCCTCCAGTGTGGATCCAGGCTGGCTGGTGTTTTGTTGGCTTCACCTCCCCAGCCCCTGAAGCTTCACATGGAGGAGACCGGAGCAGCATCCGCCTTATCACTACAACTTCTGCTGATCAGGACGCTCTGCTAATGGAACTAACTACATCCTGGCTGCTTTTGTGTGCATGTGGGTGAGTGTATCCTATTAGCAGCCTGCCTGTGCTGGAGTGGTGTGGGGATGTGAGGGAATTGCCCGGGACTCGGGGCAGAGGTCTGTCTGTTTTTAACACGTTCCTGGCTGTTGTGTTTTATCTCTTCCTCAGATATTATGTTCAGGTATAACAAGCATGCAGACCAGGTTTTCTTTTTGTTTTCACTGGCTGCATGCTTGCTGCAGTTGTGTGACTCTACCAAAGCCAAAACATTTCATTACAGACAACTGATCCTTTTAAAAGGAATGGATATGACTGATCCTGGCAGAGGAGTCTGTGGGAAGGGATGGGTACGCTGCAGCAAAATGGCTCACTTGTCTATGGAGTTAATTGTGTGGCTGGTTCAGATTTACTTCCCTGAGGCTTCTTCCAGGCCCCCCAGGTTCCTTACTTGCTGTAATTCTGACTTCCTCCAAAGTGCCACTACCCCCTCCAAAAGATTTGATAGTCACCCAGTGTTGAATGTTACTGCACATACGTGGGCCCATCTGGGTGCCTCCTCAATCGCGCCCCCATAGCTGGGAGCATTGGCTGTTCACAAAAACTGCATGTGCCCAGACCACTCCTGGCTATAAGGTGTGATCGAGGAGGTGTGCAGACAGGCTCGTACATGCACAGTAGCTGGATCTTTTAGATATGAAAGCAGCACCATGGAGAGAATCAAAACTAAAGTAAGGGATCTGATAGACTGCTGGGAGCTAGAAGAAGGCCCAGGTAGGTAAATCGGATCTTCCCAGCCTCCCCCCCTTCCTAGGTATTCCTTTATAAGTAAGGCTGGGATGGACATAGGCTGTGTAATGGTACTGCACTACGGCCCATGACTCTCTCTGTGTGTAGGGGGGTATTTGGCTGCAGCAAGGGGCAACATTTAAAGTGAGATGTCTATAGCAAGATAAACTAATAACTACCTGGCTGATTCCTCAGTGTGATTACAGCACAGTACACTCCAGCTCCTCCCTGCCTCCTTCCTATTGACGCGTCACACAAATAGATCTAATCTGTGCAGCTTTTCCATTGGCCTGAAAACGCTGTCGTCACAGTGACTCGTTACAGACAGTGTTCAGGCCAAAGGATATATGTGGCTGATGCATCACTAGAAAAACTAGGAATGAGGAGATTGGGTTTGTTCAGTGCTCTGCTGTAATCACACTGAGGAATCGGGTAGGTATGGGATCTAAAACAACTACCCTTGCACCTAAAAATGGGTACACTAGTTTAAAAAAAAGGAGTTCCGCTTCACTACTTCACTTTAAAGAGGGCAGAGATTGACCATTGTGGGGGGGATGCTGTTGGTCATGGGGCGGCTGGTGATAGTTGGCCTAAGGCAGTAAAAAGTACAAATCCAGCCCTGATTCAGCCTCTGGCCTGAAAGGAAAAATGAACGGCAAAGACTCCTTCATTCGCATCAATCAATGTGGATGAAAAAATATCTGCCAAAAAATGTGAAAAAAGAAAAAAAAAGGGGGGGGGGGGTCTGCCAGGACATAGGGAGCTTCGCCTATTGTCCAAACCCACTTTAGCCCTAGCAAACCTGATTTGTCCATTCACAGCGATCGATGTGGATGAAAAAAACCTTGCCAGTTTTGATACAAAGTGCTTGCCAAAGCATATGAACTCCAAAGCCGCCCCTTAGCTCATATGAGAGAGAGAGAGAGAGAGAGAGAGAGAGAGAGAGAGAGAGAGAGAGAGAGAGAGAGAGAGAGAGAGAAGCAAGCAAACAGCAATGCAATAAACTTTATTGAACATTTTTGAACCAAACATTAAAATTTGGAACCATACTAACTTTTTTGCTTACCTGATTTTTTAGTTTAGTTTTGTTTTTTTACTTACCTTCCGAGGACAAACCTCTCCTTCCCCATGGGACAATGTGCAAAGCACAAACCGCACAGAGATGTGGCGGAGTACATTATGCACTTTGTCCCAAGTGAAAGAAGAGGTTTCTGGCAGCCCTGTGTATTAGGGTCTCTCAGAACCTCATGTCTGGTTTCACACTGCATATTGGCGTATCCGGTGGGTCACGCCCGCCGCATCGCCAAAAAAAAAAAAAAAACAGACCTTCAGGGAATAACAAGTTAGTACATAGTATTCCCTATCTGGCATTCGGCCAAGTAGGAAGTAAAAATCTTTGCGTTGTCATAGACAAACATGATTTCCGGGCCGACGCAGATCACCACGCGGTAATGTAGGTATGTACTAGCATTAAATCAGGCACTTCCGGCGTATGGTACCGCAAAGTAGGAAGTACAAACCTCCATATAGACTTTCACTAGGCAATTTGCCGCAACACATCGCGCCAGTGTGAAAGGGCCCTGAGTGACCCTTGTGTTCCTGCTGCTGTGTCATGCGTTCCCTACTCTAATAGTGTATCTGTGAGTGGTACTTGCGGAAACACTCCTCTAGGCATAGGCCAGGCTGGTCAGGACAGTAAAATTAGGTGTCACGCCTTATTCCAGCTCTGATGCAAACACAACAACATTTTCGCAGGGGACCCTGGATGACACTGATAGTGTATCATGTAGCCGGCTAACTACATTGGGGATTTAGGGCATCCTGGATACAGGAGTTCCGAAATGATCTCTTCCTGGAATTGAAGGAAGGATCCCGTTCTTTCAGCCTTACTGTAGAGAACAAAACCATTGCACATTGCCAATTGAATTATACAGACACCATCTTATACCAGCATCTGGTCTTTCGGGAAACCAAGTATCTGGTTGTTGAAGTCCACCCCTCCCATGTTAACTAGAGTTGGGCCGAACCTCCGATTTTAGGTTCGCGAACTTCAGCGGAAGGTTCGGTTCGCATTAAAGTTCGTGAACCTCAATAGACTTCAATGGGGATACGAACTTTGAAAAAAAAAAATGTATGCTGGCTACAAAAGTGATGGAAAAGATGTTTCAAGGGGTCTAACACCTGGAGGGGGGCATGGCGGAGTGGGATACACGCCAAAAGTCCCCGGGAAAAATCTGGATTTGACGCAAAGCAGCGTTTTAAGGGCAGAAATCATATTGAATGCTAAATGACAGGCCTAAAGTGCTTTAAAACATCTTGCATGGTAGTGTAGTGTAATTAAGGTACTGCTTCACACTGACACACCAAACGGTTCACTGAACAGAACAGGTATGCAGTGGCGGGTTCACTGAACAGAACAGGTATGCAGTGGCGGGTTCACTGAACAGAACAGGTATGCAGTGGCGGGTTCACTGAACAGAACAGGTATGCAGTGGCGGGTTCACTGAACAGGTATGCAGTGGCGGGTTCACTGAACAGGTATGCAGTGGCGGGTTCACTGAACAGGTATGCAGTGGCGTGTTCACTGAACAGGTATGCAGTGGCGGGTTCACAGAACAGGTATGCAGTGGCGGGTTCACAGAACAGGTATGCAGCCAGGAACAAGCTAAGCCTAACTAATCTTTCCCTATGAGAGAGAGTGTGCAGCAGCTTGCCCTACTCTCACTAATGCAGGCAGGCAGTGGCACACGAGTGACCGTAATGGTCGCCGCGGCCTGCCTTTTAGTAGGGGGGAGTGGCTCCAGGGGCTAGTGTAGCCTAATTGGCTACACTGTGCCTGCTGACTGTGATGTAGAGGGTCAAAGTTGACCCTCCATGGTGCATTATGGGGCGAACCGAACTTCCGCAAAGGTTCGCCTGCGGGACGCGAACACGAACCACGGAAGTTCGCATGGAACCGTTCGGCCCAACTCTAATGTTAACCACTTGACCCTATCTGGACGGATGTATCCGTCCAGATAGATTGTGCTGCTCCTGCAGCGTGGTGCACGAGATCGGGCATGCTCCCGCTGCTAGCCCCTCCATCAGTGAATGGGAATATAATTCCCATTCACCGATCTAAGCCCCCCGGTTTCTAGCACCAACGCTTTCTAAGCAGAGATCGCAGTATTTCTGCCCGGAAAAAAAATGTACAGCCTCCTAATAGTTCCTGGCAGCGTGATCGTACGCTCCAGGAACTTTTTTCACTGTGGCCATTTTGTGGCCAAGTAGTAAACTGCACCCACATACATTTTTTAAATAAAGAATTACATTATATTACATCTAAAAATAGCTGTTTACCTCCCAAACGAAAATCACCCACATACATTTTTTAATTAAAAAATAAATAAAAAAATTACAATTAAAAAAAAAACTACATAAATAGTTACCTAAGGGTCTAAACTTTTTAAATATACATGTTAAGAGACCATCTTTTTTTTTTTTTAATTATAAGCTTGTAAATAGTGTTGAACGCAAATTGAAAAAATGCACCTTTATTTCTAAATAAAATATCTGTGCCATAAATTGTGATAGGGACATAATTTAAAAGGCGTAATAAGCGGGACAAATATGCAAATAAAATACATGGGTTGTAATTACGGTAGCATGTATTAATTTTAAACTACAGTGGCCAAAAACTGAGAAATGATTTTTTTTCCATTTCTTTCTTAATCTTACTGTTAAAATGGATTTAGAAAAAAATAATTCTTAGCAAAATGTACTACCTAAAGAAAGCCTAATTAGTGGTGGAAAAAACAAGCTATAGATCAATTAATTGTGATTAGTAGCGATAAAGTTATTGGCGAATGATAAAGTTATTGGCCTCCCCCCGCCCCCCCATGCAAGTCAGGTAGTAATGAGTCGTTGGGTTAAGCCCCGGCGACTAGGTCACGCCGTGCCACAGCAGGAAATTGAGACTATCTGTAAGTGCCGATAGAGGGCCACGCTTGTGTAGGAGTGGTCCACGTAAAAATGGCGCCCCTTCTAGAATAAGGGGGACACCAAGTCCCAGACAATCTTGCCACTGCTCCCCAGATAGTCAGGGCATTCGACCAACTCCAGGTTTGAGTTGTATCCCTCATAGACCCTAAAACGATATGTATAGCCTGTGGCCCTTTCACAGAGCTTACACCGCTTGACCCCATACCGGACGCGCTTGTTTGGGATGTATTGTTTGATATCAAGACGCCTGGCAAAATTTACAAGGGACTCATCTACACAGATGTTCTGTTCAGGGGTATAACCATCTGAAAATCCGGATGAAAAGTGGTCTATGAGGGGCCGAATGTTATGGAGACGGTCATAAGCAGGGTGGCCTCTTGGAAGACAGGTTGTGTTGTCGAAGTGCAGGAAGCACAGGATGACCTCAAAATGTGTCCTGGACATTGCAGCAGATAACATGGGCATGTAATGTATTGGGTGCTTAGACCAAAAGAAAGAAACCGCAATACATTTTTTTTTTGGTTAGACCCATGTTTAGGAGAAGGCCCAAAAAATGTTAGGGCATAGAAGCTCTCTGGATTGGCGGTGACATACCGAGTGGCGGTAGGTCTCTGCCACAAAGTCGTAGAGATCCTCGGTGAAGGACAGCTCAAAAAATGTCAAGGGCTGATCCTAAGTGAGCGTTCTTCACCTGGACTTCAGACTGGGCGGTGAAAGAGGGCACTATGGGTACGGTGTAATCAGGTGGTCTAGGTGGCCACATCTGGGAGTCTAGGGGGACTACGAGCCTGTGTTTCTCGTGGCTACGACGGGGTTGTTACTGCACGAGCCACCGTACCAGCTTGAACTGCCCTGCTGGTGCTCGCCACTTCACCATAGAATACGGCAGTACTGGTACAAGGTCCAGGAAGGGCTGCGCTGCTGGCGTCATACACCATGTAAACATAGATCAGCACTAGCCCCACTCTGCTGCATCGGAGGCTGATCCTGCACCACCTGTGGTCCACCGACATGGGGTCGGTTACGCCTGGCCCTAGCATGGACCACAATCTTGTCGTCAGAGCTATCTGTTAGAGAGCCACTGCTGTAAACAGGTTCGTATTCTGACCCGGATGATTCATTGGATGAGTTGTTCCGATCGCTCACATCCGATCGGGCCAGAATCCTGTAGGCCTCTTCAGCGGAATACCCCTTTCTGGACATTTTGGCCTCACTAAATTTAGGGGGTATTCCTCTTAGACTACCCAGGAAAAAAAGAGCACACCTGCCTTGCAAAAAGGAGTGCTTGCGAAGTAAAAAATGTGATCGCCAAGTTCTGATCAAAAAAAGATCAAAATGATCTTTACAGCGCCACAGCAATTGTATTGTTTTTGCAGTGATCAGCAAAAAAATTCTGTCACTGTGGTTGGGCGGGCTGAACACAAATGTAGGCGAACGATCAGGCCTGATTGGGCAAACACTGCTTTTTTATGGAGCCTACGCTAAGGTGATCCTAATGTACTGATATAGATCTGACTGCAATCAGTACTGATCACTTACAGATACTATATAGTACCAATGCTGATTAGCAACAGTGACTATGGTAATCAGCGACTAACTACATAAAAAGGGTCTAGCTAACTAACTGGCCTAACTGTTAACACTAGTGATACTAAGAAAGGTCAGTTTAGACTTACCTGGTAAAGAGGTTTCTAAACATCTCAGTGTACGGCAGGCTAAAGGAGAGAGTCCAGGCCCCTCCTCCAAGGGAAACACAATTGACAAGTAGTTTAAAAGGCCCCCACCCCCTGCTACCTTTAGTATATAGACAAGAAATCTGGCCAATGAGACACCCAAACGTGACCCAGACTCCCGTCTACACCTCGATCCACACACAAAAAAAAAAAAAAAAAAAAAAAAAAAAAAAGAGTACAAATATCAGGAAGAAAGGATAGAAGGCAGCATAGAGGGAGGGATGTAGTATGCCGTACACTGAGATGTTTAGAAACATCTTTACCAGGTAAGTGTAAACTGACCTTTCTCTAACCATCTCAGTGTACGGCAGGAAAAGGAGAGACAGGCAAGTAACCCCTTACTCACATGAGGGAGGAACTGCTGCCTGAAGGACCTTTCGACCAGGATGTTGGTCCTGACTGGAGAAAAGTCCCATCTATAATGCGTATCTGGACCAATCAGTCTTTGGTTCTCCCAAAAGGCTTATCCCTTCAATTTTCTGTATATGGAAGATTGAAAATAACGCGCGGCTAACGAGCCCCTGCGAACGAGCGCCAGGCTAACGAGCCCCTGCGAACGAGCGCCAGGCTAACGAGCCCATGCGAACGAGCGCCAGGCTAACGAGCCCATGCGAACGAGCGCCAGGCTAACGAGCCCATGCGAACGAGCGCCAGGCTAACGAGCCCATGCGAACGAGCGCCAGGCTAACGAGCCCATGCGAACGAGCGCCAGGCTAACGAGCCTATGCGAACGAGCGCCAGGCTAACGACCCTATGCGGACGAGCGCCAGGCTAACGAGCCTATGCGGACGAGCGCCAGGCTAACGAGCCTATGCGGACGAGGGCAAGGCTAACAAGCCTATGCGGACGAGGGCAAGGCTAACAAGCCTATGCGGATGAAGCCTATGCGGACAAGGGCAAGGCTAACAAGCCTATGCGGACGAGGGCAAGGCTAACAAGCCTATGCGGATGAAGCCTATGCGGACAAGGGCAAGGCTAACAAGCCTATGCGGACGAGGGCAAGGCTAACAAGCCTATGCGGACGAGGGCAAGGCTAACAAGCCTATGCGGACGAGGGCAAGGCTAACAAGCCTATGCGGACGAGGGCAAGGCTAACAAGCCTATGCGGATGAAGCCTATGCGGACGAGGGCAAGGCTAACAAGCCTATGCGGACGAGGGCAAGGCTAACAAGCCTATGCGGACGAGGGCAAGGCTAACAAGCCTATGCGGACGAGGGCAAGGCTAACAAGCCTATGCGAATGAACGCAAGGCTAACAAGCCTATGCGAATGAACGCAAGGCTAACAAGCCTATGCGAATGAACGCAAGGCTAACAAGCCTATGCGAACGAGGGCAAGGCTAACAAGCCTATGCGAACGAGGGCAAGGCTAACAAGCCTATGCGAACGAGGGCAAGGCTAACAAGCCTATGCGGACGAGGGCAAGGCTAACAAGCCTATGCGGATGAAGCCTATGCGGACGAGGGCAAGGCTAACAAGCCTATGCGGACGAGGGCAAGGCTAACAAGCCTATGCGGACGAGGGCAAGGCTAACAAGCCTATGCGGACGAGGGCAAGGCTAACAAGCCTATGCGGACGAGGGCAAGGCTAACAAGCCTATGCGGACGAGGGGAAGGCTAACAAGCCTATGCGGACGAGGGCAAGGCTAACAAGCCTATGCGAATGAACGCAAGGCTAACAAGCCTATGCGAATGAACGCAAGGCTAACAAGCCTATGCGAATGAGGGCAAGGCTAACAAGCCTATGCGAACGAGGGCAAGGCTAACAAGCCTATGCGGACGAGGGGAAGGCTAACAAGCCTATGCGGACGAGGGCAAGGCTAACAAGCCTATGCGAACGAGGGCAAGGCTAACAAGCCTATGCGGACGAGGGCAAGGCTAACAAGCCTATGCGGATGAAGCCTATGCGGACGAGGGCAAGGCTAACAAGCCTATGCGGACGAGGGCAAGGCTAACAAGCCTATGCGGACGAGGGCAAGGCTAACAAGCCTATGCGGATGAAGCCTATGCGGACGAGGGCAAGGCTAACAAGCCTATGCGAACGAGGGCAAGGCTAACAAGCCTATGCGGACGAGGGCAAGGCTAACAAGCCTATGCGGATGAAGCCTATGCGGACGAGGGCAAGGCTAACAAGCCTATGCGGACGAGGGCAAGGCTAACAAGCCTATGCGGACGAGGGCAAGGCTAACAAACCTATGCGGACGAGGGGAAGGCTAACAAGCCTATGCGGACGAGGGGAAGGCTAACAAGCCTATGCGAATGAACGCAAGGCTAACAAGCCTATGCGAATGAACGCAAGGCTAACAAGCCTATGCGAATGAACGCAAGGCTAACAAGCCTATGCGAATGAACGCAAGGCTAACAAGCCTATGCGATTGAACGCAAGGCTAACAAGCCTATGCGAATGAACGCAAGGCTAACAAGCCTATGCGAATGAACGCAAGGCTAACAAGCCTATGCGAATGAACGCAAGGCTAACAAGCCTATGCGAATGAACGCAAGGCTAACAAGCCTACGCAAAAGAAAGCAAAGCTATCCAGCATAAGCAAATGAAAGCAAGGCTAACCAGCACATGGAAATGAATGGAAAGGTTAACAAGCATATGCAAATAAATGCAGGGCTAACGAGCCTCTGCAAAGAAATCAAGTCTTAGGCCACATACAGACATCAGACCATAGTCTTTGGAAAATGAAAGATCACAGACCAATCTTACCACCCTTCATGTAGTATGAGAGCCATACTCTACACAGTCTTTTCTATGGAGCTGAACTCCACATCAGAAAAAAATCATTGCAAGATGCTGCACACACAGATGCTGTACAGACACAAAAGATCAGTATCTGCAAAAGATCAGTTCCTGCCAAAAATCCATTCCTGCAAATTGCAATGATAGTCTATGAGATCTGCAGATCATCATACACACATGATTTAACTGACATTCATCTGCAGATCTGCAGATCTGAAAATCCATCCTGGTGGATCTGATCTGCAGATGAATGTCAGTTAAATCATGTGTGTATGATGATCTGCAGATCTCATAGACTATCATTGCAATTTGCAGGAATGGATTTTTGGCAGGAACAGATCTTTTGCAGATACTGATCTTTTGTGTCTGTACAGCATCTGTGTGTGTAGCATCTTGCAATGATTTTTTTCTGATGTGGAGTTCAGCTCCATAGAAAAGACTGTGTAGAGTATGGCTCTTATACTACAGGAAGGGTGGTAAGATTGGTCTGTGATCTTTCATTTTCCAAAGACTATGGTCTGATGTCTGTATGTGGCCTTAGGCCACATACACACATCAGACCATAGTCTTTGGAAAATGAAAGATCACAGACCAATCTTACCACCCTTCCTGTAGTATAAGAGCCATACTCTACACAGTCTTTTCTATGGAGCTGAACTCCACATCAGGAAAAAAAAATCTTGGCAAGATGCTGCACACACAGCTGCTGTACAGACACAAAAGATCAGTATCTGCAAAAGATCTGTTCCTGCCAAAAATCCATTCCTGCAAATTGCAATGATAGTCTATGAGATCTGCAGGTCATCATACACACATGATTTAACTGACATTCATCTGCAGATCCGCAGATCTGAAAATCCATCCTGGTGGATCTGATCTGCAGATGAATGTCAGTTAAATCATGTGTGTATGATGATCTGCAGATCTCATAGGCTATCATTGCAATTTGCAGGAATGGATTTTTGGCAGGAAGAGATCTTTTGCAGATACTGATCTGTTGTGTCTGTACAGCATCTGTGTGTGCAGCATCTTGCAAAGATTTTTTTCTGATGTGGAGTTCAGCTCCATAGAAAAGACCGTGTAGAGTATGGCTCTCATACTACATGAAGGGTGGTAAGATTGGTCTGTGATCTTTCATTTTCAAAAGACTATGGTCTGATGTGTGTATGTGGCCTAATAAGCCTATGCAAATAAATGGAAATAAATGCAAGTCTAATAAGCATATGCAAATAAATGCAAGACTAATAAGCATATGCAAATAAATGCAAATGAATGCAAGGCTGACCAGCCTCTGTAAATGAAAGCAAAGCTATCAAGCATATGCAGGGGCTACCTGAAACTATTAAAAGATCTGTTGGGTGAAAGTTTCTATAACCCCTTACATAATTTTGCCAATCAACCTCATTCCTGTGCAGGCTTGACCAGTTAATTCGTTATAATTCCGGAGAAACCTATTGCTGCAATGGCAACATTCCACCTTCATCCAGTCCTGCATCTATTGCTAGCTTGTTTATACACAGGAGAAGAAAAAGCTCAAAAAGCACAAGGGAACCCACTCTAATCTCAGCCATGTGAATGCATTTCCCCAACAAATAATGGTCAGTCCCCACAGCTAGCATGTACCAAGCCTATGCAAATGCTAGACCTGAAAATTACTTCTGGAAACTCACAGGAATAGGATCAGGGGAAAGGGCTTTTAGCAATCGCTGACCCCCATCTGGAGAAAAGAGAAACTTAGGGATTCTAATCTTTGTTCTGACCACCTCAGATTCTCCCCCCCAAGCAAATACATGGTAAACGCTACATCACCGTGTTTTCTGCCGACAGAGGATCCGCCATGGCTTGTGACAGCAACCGCTCAATCGGCGTCTCTGTCTCCTTGATTATACTGGAGTGATCCGGAAGTACCACATACTTAAGCTTCTGCTGTGATCACTTCCTACGGCTGCTGGAGGACGGCGTTGCCCATCTGATCCAAGCAGTCTCCCCCTCCTCCTCGTCAGATGCCACTGTGCGCCCGCGCGCACTCACCACTCACACTGCCCGTCTGGCCGAGCTAAGTGAGATCATCAGCGGCCTTTCAGGATGATTACTCAGAATACGGAAAGGGGGAGATTCCCAGAGTCATAACACACACACAGACATGATGACCACATGGGAACAGAAGCACTATGTCTAACTATTGCAGGCAGGATAAACTTCCCAACGCCTGATCACAGGCCAGGATGGGATCTTATCCCAAACACACTGCTCTGCATAGCTACACAAAGTCGCAAAGTAGAAAAATAAACGACAGCAGTCAACTATGTGTCCTTGGCAGGCCCGGAAACACAAGATACTGAAGGTAGCAGGGGGTGGGGGCCTTTTAAACTACTTGTCAATTGTGTTTCCCTTGGAGGAGGAGCCTGGACTCTCTCCTTTTCCTGCCGTACACTGAGATGGTTAGAGAAAGTGACAGTTTTCACTGATCACTGTTTTTAGATGATGATCGAAGGGGTGGGGTGATCAGGGGGAAATCAGAGGCGATCATAGGGCAATCAGAAGACAATCAGAGGGCACTCAGAGCCAATCAGGCTATCACGGGGGCAATCAGAGAGAGATCTGTGGCCAATCAGAGGTAAACAGAGGTGATCAGAGGCCAATCATAGGCTATCGAGGGGGGGGGTTTAAAAGTGCTGCTGGTGTGGTGGAGTACTCAGAGGGCTGCCGTCCTCTCTGGTGATCAATCAAGAAAGGAGACCACCAGAGAAGAAGGTGTATCATACACTTTTTATTGGTCAGTTTTGTAAATCAACAGAGCTTGCCAGCGCTGATTATTGGCTGGCAAGCTGTTGTCTCAGCCCCCCTGCATGTCATGAGAGTGCTCGACCCCTGCTAATCACGCGATATGCAATAGGACGCACCAGTGCATCCTGGAGTAATGAAAGAGCCACTCTGCTGCCATCCTGCGTTAGGCGGTCGCAGAGTCGTTAAAAAGGAACTCCAGTGAAAATAATGTAGTAAAAAAGTGCTTCATTTTTACAATAATTATGTATAAATGATTTAGTCAGTGATTGCCCATTGTAAAATATTTCCTCTCCTTGATTTACATTCTGATATTTATCGCATGGTGCCATTTTTACTGCTGGCAGGTGATGTCAGTGGAAGTAGATGCTTGCTTTTTTTGGCATTTGGAAACCGTTATTTCCCACAATGCAACACGGCTCCCACAGCGTGATGTCAGAACCATGGTCCTGACATCACACTGTGGAAGGGGTTTAACCACAATATCAGCCATACAGAGCCCCCAATGATCAGCTTCTGAAAAGGAAAAGATTTTTCCATGGGAAAGGGGGTATCAGTTACTGATTGGGATGAAGTTCAATTCTTGGTAATGGTTTCTCTTTAAGCTGGAGTGTTAAGCTGCAAAACGCATTGCGGTGTGCATTTTAAATTGTTTTATATTTTTTTCAACTTACCACCTAGTTATTTTAGCATTCCCAACTTTAGTAGAGACTGAGTTTGTAACCCACAGTTTCAGCCTTAGTAATGCGACAAACCTGTTTCCTCCTTCAACTGAAAGGGGACGGGCTAGTGTTCTACATCAAGCCCATTTAGTTTTTGCCCGGTTTGGCAACCCTTAGGCTTCTTGCACACCAAGACGTTGCGTTAGGTGCCACATTAAGGTCGCATAACGAGCACCTAACAACTTATGCTGCTGCAAGAGAGGACGGTAGAGTGAGCCGCGTTAGGCGGCTCTATCCCTATAAGGTCTCCCAGAGTGGCGCTGATTGGCCGGCGGGACCACGTGATGCGGAGCGAGACACTCCGCATCACGTGGTCCCGCCGGCCAATCAGCGGCCGCCAGTGCAGTGAATATTAAGTAGCCATGTGCGCGGCTACTGAAGCTGGCTCTCCCCGCCTCCTCTCCGCCCCCCACTGAACATGTGCAAACAGTCTAACGCGGCTATAGCCGCTCTAACGCCGTAGCATGCTGCACTTTCCGGACAACGTGCAGCGTTACATGTAACGCAACCTGGGCTGTGTGAACAGCCCACTTGTGTTACATTGCTGTGCGTTGGGGGAGCGTTACAGGCGCACTAACGTGCGCCTGTAACGTCCCTGTGTGGAAGCAGCCTTAGGGCTCTTTTAAATTAGGTAATGTTATTGCAAGCTAAAATCGCGCTGCATTGCGCTATCTTCCATTTTCAGTGCCGCGATTTGTCGGGTACGATCGCAACCACAACAAAAATCGTACAAGTTGGCGACTGATTTGGGACAAAAACTAATCACGCTAGTAGAAAAACAGCATCGCTTTTTGAGGTGGATCGCTGCTAGTGGAAAAAGGGCCCACCCTTGTGAGTACCCAGATGTTTAAGTTACTTTCATCATACTGCTTAGCTTACACCATTATTTTGTTCTCTTGGTCTTTCAGGTATCTACTCCAGGGCAGCCTGCTCTAACAATTCTATAATGCATGAATGAGCCCTCAGGGCCAGCCTTTGCCCTAAGCAACCACAGTGGTCGCTCAGTGAGCCTCAATACTGCTCTTAGAAGAGGCTGCGGGAACTGCAGTGAAGCACCACCCCAAACACTGTGAAGCTCCATCCCCAGACCTAAGGCATTGCTTCCCTGTGGATGCTGGAGAGGTGAGTTAAGTCACTCCTCTCCTGCACAATGCATTGGAGGGCTCCCTCTCTCTCATCATATAAAGTGGGGGCTCTCTGGCTACCTATGCTGGAGAGCTCTCTTGGTAGCTATACTGGTGGGCTCTCTGGTTGCCTATACATGGGGAGTGCACCACTGACTTCCTACACTGGAGAGCTATCTGGCTACTGCACTGGGGGGCTCTCTGGTTACCTATACTGGGGGGGCACTCTCTGACTACCTGTACTAGGTGGCTTTCCAGATACCTATACTGTGGTACACTGGTCACTCTCCCCCCACCCCACCCTCAAAGGTGCGCGCACACGGATCTTTGAGGGTCTTTGCTCTTTGAACCCGAAGTAAGAGTGATATGGAAGCTGCCAGATTTATTTCCTTTCAAACAATACTAGTTGCTGGCAGCCCTGCTAATCTATATTATCATTATTTTTTATTTACATAGCGTCATCTTATTCCGCAGCGCTTTACAAAGAACAATAAGACAACAAGGAGAACATAGGTATAACCAAAAAATGCAGCACAAGTATTGCAACAAAAACAGTAAACATTAGGAGAATGACCCTGCCCTAGTGAGCTTACAATCTAAAGACAATCTATATGGCTGCAGTAGTGTCTGAATTACACTACAAACAAGCATGCAGCTAACCTTGTCAGTTGTGACAATATTGTCAGAAACACCTTATCTGCAGATGCTTATTCAGGGTCTATGGCTTAATGTATTAGAGGCAGAGGATCAGCAGGACAGTCAGGCAACTGGTATTGCTTAAAAGGAACTAAATATGGCAGCCTCCATACCACTCTCACCTGGGGTTCACTTTCACAATCGTGCATGGATTGTTAGGGCAACAGTTTGACGCTTGAGTGCTATACAGACACGCTACTCTAAGCAAAAACACAATTTTTCCTAAATAACTGTACAATTGCCATGCAAAGGAAGTGGAAGTAGCCATACACTGGTCGATTAGCCATTAGATCGACCAACTGACAGATCATCTGATCGAATCTGATCAGAGAGGGATCGTATGGCTGCCTTTACTGCAAACAGATTGTGAATCGATTTCAGCCTGAAACCGATCACAATCTGTTGAGCTGCTCCTGCCACCTGTCTCCCCCTCCCCCCCCGTATACATTACCTGAAGCTGGCTCAGGGTCCTCTTCTCCGCGCTGCACCGCATCCCAACATCCCGCACCGCATCCCAGCGTACACTGTGTCACTCCGTGACCAGGAAGTTCAAATAGAGCGCCCTCTATTTGAACTTCCTGGTCACTGGAGTGACACAGGAAGTTAATGTATGCTGGGATGGAAGCAGGAAGAGAGCGGTGTAGCGCGGAGAAGATGCCCGGGAGCCAGCGTCAGGTAATGTATACCTGTATCGGACCGGCCGCCGCTAGCGACGCGCTCCCTACCCGCGGGCGATCGACAGTAATTTCCCACACGTTGCAATCGATGGACCGATCCGATTTCGGGAGGAAATCGGATCGGCGGGTGCGTTTATCGCGAACGATTGGCAGCAGATTCGATCCCAGTGATCGAATCTGTGTCGAAACGGCGGCAAATCGTGCCAGTGTATGGCCAGCTTTACTCATGCCAGTTGGGTTTTAGCAGAGCATGTGTTATCTAAGTAATGTGCATGATACTAGTGTAACACGAGTTGCACTAGTGAAATTACAGTACACTTCATAGTAATTATGCCCCAATGTGCTCATGTGTCACTTATTAGACAGTATCATTTAATGACCCAGTGTGGGGGGCAAGGGGGGGGGGGGGGGCACCAAAGTCAAGTTTCCATCAGGTCATTGTGAAACCTAAGGCCGTCCATGTGAGCCCTTTGGCCTTAAAGGACAGGTGTGAGGAAAAATAAAAAAAACAGAATCTACTCATCTGGGGCTTCCTCCAGCCAATCTGTTCCTTGTCGCAGCTCCAGTGTCCCAAGGACACCCTCCATTGCAGATGCCAACCTTGCCAACTCGGCATCTTCTACACCTGCGCAAGCAGCCACGCCGCCCACACTCACGTGGCCTGGAGCATTATGCGTAAAACTACTGCTCCTGCACAGAATGCTCCCGGAACACGGTCGCAAGAGGCGCGACCACAGAAGATGCCAACTTAGCCAGGTCAGCATCTACAACTGTCTAGGGACAGATAGACTGCAAGGAGCTGGAGGAAGCCCCAAGAAACTGTCCTTTAACCACTTCACCACTGAGGGGTTTTACCCCTTGATCACCAGAGCAATTTTCACCTTTCAGCGCTCCTTCCATTAATTCGTCTAACGTTATAATTACTTATCACAATGAAATGAACTATATCTTCTTCTTTTCGCCACCAATTAGACTTTCTTTAGGTGGGACATTATGCCAAGAATTATTTTATTCTAAATGTGTTTTAATGGGAAAATAGGAAAAAAATGTGGGACTTTTTTTTTTATTATTTTTCAGTTTTCGGCCTTTATAGTTTTTAAATAAAAATCAGTGTAAAGCAAGCACCCAAGGAGGGGAAAGAAAAATTAGTGGATGTGCTCTAGCTTGCAACGTCTCTGCACTCCAAACGTTCCAACAGTTCCTCCACAGTTAAGCCAGCACCATCCGTATTATAATAGCTCTTTTATTGGTTAAAATAGCATGACAAGCATCTTCACAGCGACAGCAGCGCTGTTTCGATCATCAAATCTTTTTCAAGCTGTATAAAGCAATGTCACCATTATCGTGCAGAGTTGTCAGAACAGCTGAGCTGTGTACCGTGTGTGAGCACTTTCTTCCTCCTCGTCTCTGCTGGTGGAGCGCCCCTCCTCTCTGTCTCTAACACTGAGGGCAGGAGTTCAGCAGAGAGGACTCCGGCAGGGAGATTCAAAGAAGACATCAGGACAGATGCATTACTATACTGGGTGGGCTGCTGGGCATCAAGGGCAGTGGCGAATCTGCGAGGTAGCAGCAGTATTGCTGAAATCATTCAAGCAAGTGTGACTAAATAGAGGCTCTCATGCTGTCAGTGCGTGCATCATGCTCTCAGCGTACTGCCAGATCAGTTTTAGCTGTAAATCTTCTCCTAAGCTGGCCTTACACTGGCCCGATTTACCGCCGTTTCGACAGCAGATTCGATCACTGGGATCGAATCTGCTGCCAATCGTTCGCGCTACACGCCGAATTTCGATTCATTTCATCCGATCCCGTCGATCGCGCCGTGCGGAAAATTACCGTCGATCGCCCGCGGGTAGGGAGCGCGTCGCTAGCGGCGTTCGAGTGCCCGGCGACCGACGCAATAGAGCCCGCATACATTACCTGCTCCGCCGGCGCGACTGCCACCGCTCGTCTCCGCTCTGGTCTCCGGCATGCCTTCACTTATTCCTGCCCGGCAGGAAGTTTAAACAGTAGAGGGCGCTCTACTGTTTAAACTTCCTGCCGGGCAGGAAGAAGTGAAGCATGCTGGAGCCGGAGACCAGAGCGGAGACGGAGAAGAAGAGCGGAGAGAGACCCGGGAGTCGCGCCGGCGGAGCAGGTAATGTATGCGGCGGGGGGGGGGGGGGGGGGGGGGGGAGCGGCGGCAGCAGCAGCACCACCACCACAACAGATTGTGATCGGTTTCAGGCTGAAATCGGTTCACAATCTGTTTGCAGTAAAGGTAGCCATACGATCCCTCTCTGATCAGATTCGATCAGAGAGGGATCTATCTGTTGGTCGAATCTGATGGCAAATCGACCAGTGTATGGCCACCTTTACACTTTCCCCTCAGTCCTGTTTGTGTTCCGGAGTCCATCCCCCTCTCTAGCTAAAAGAACAAAGCATTCCTCTCTAGCTAGCCTGCCTCCTGTCACTACAGTTTCCCCACCCCCGATTCTTCAGCCTGAGTCCCCTACCTCAATCATTGCCAGCCCAGTAGCTAACAACAAGATTTGACCCTATTGGAAACCTAAAACATAACTTTTACTTCATATTTATTAAAATTAACCAGGATATAATATCATTGGTTACTATTCTACCTTTTCCTTTTTGCTAATTTTTCAATTGTTTCGCTGGGCAGTAAAATGAATCTTTAACCCAGAGGGCATTATGTATTGATTAGCCACCTAGGGTTAACTGCCTTCAGCTAAACACTAATTTTGCTGAGTATATTCTACCTAAATAAAGAAAAACCCTCCACCAGAACCGACATGTTTCGGCTCATAAAAATAGAGCCGTCGTCAGGGTATATATGAATAAAGTGCTAGGGTGCAAAGTGCATTACAGTAGAGACACACAGTTATTTACAACAACATTGTCAAGGAAAATAACAAATGAGAGATGTGCTCTCAAGCAAAGTCAGCTATCTTGATGATAGCTGACTTTGCTTGAGAGCACATCTCTCTTGTTATTTTCCTTGACAATGTTGTTGTAAATAGCTGTGTGCCTCTACTGTAATGCACTTTGCACCCTAGCACTTTATTCATATATACCCTGACGACGGCTCTATTTTTATGAGCCGAAACATGTCGGTTCTGGTGGAGGGTTTTTCTTTATTTAGGTAGAATATACTCAGCAAAATTAGTGTTTAGCTGAAGGCAGTTAACCCTAGGTGGCTAATCAATACATAATGCCCTCTGGGTTAAAGATTCATTTTACTGCCCAGCGAAACAATTGAAAAATTAGCAAAAAGGAAAAGGTAGAATAGTAACCAATGATATTATATCCTGGTTAATTTTAATAAATATGAAGTAAAAGTTATGTTTTAGGTTTCCAATAGGGTCAAATCTTGTTGTTAGTAATAAAAAACAGCCCAGTAGCTGCCAGAGGTAATAATAACGTCTCCGTGTCCCCATAGTTCCTGCACACAGTCCTTTTCTCACTCACATTGACCAAGTCCAGGGTCAGCGCATGAAGGCAGGTCATAAATTCTGCAAACATAAATGCTACTGTTATCCCTCACTGTAATGGATGCCACAAAAGCTAGTGTTTTCACATAGCTCCCAACTGTCCCTCTTTCGGAGGGACAGTCCCACTTTGGGAGCCCTGTCCCTCTGTCCCTATTTCCTCCTCATTTGTCCCTCTTTCTATCTACTAAAAAATGTGTTTGATTGACTCTAAACTTTATTCCCATCCTTTTTTCATTGATATATTACTAATTTTAAAATGTTAGCATGAAGGAAAATGAACCAGGATAGAAAGGACCAGTGTGGTTTGAGTTATAAAACATCATATTTTTCTCATTAAGTCTTTATGGTATGCGTGACTAGGGATGTGGTGGGGCGTGATCAGGGGGTGTGGCAGAGGCGTGGCTTAAGTGTCCCTCTTTCTCATCTCAAAAAGTTGGGAGGTATGGTTTTCAGCTGTGACCAGAGAGCTATGGACAGGGGCGTAACTAGGCATGCTCAAATAACGACTTCGGATGAAATCAGAATAGGTGTTATTCAGATTTCATCAGGTTAATTAAAACACCTGTGCGGGTGGGCGAGGGGGGGGTTAATCTTACCCATCGGTGTCTTCTTAGTTACGTCCCTCGGCGCCTCCCACGCAGCGTTCCAATCCACGGTCACGTTATTACAAACACTTCCTCCTTCCGGGTTGAAGGAGGAAGTGTATTGTCACATGACAGCGGATTGGAACGCAGCGTGGGAGGCGCCGAGGGATGTAACTAAGAAGACACCGATGGGTAAGATTAACCCCCCCTTGCCCACCCGCACAGGTGTTTTAATTAACCTGATGAAATCCGAACAACACCTATTCGGATTTCATCCGAAGTCGTTATTTGAGCATGCCTGGGCATAACTAAAGATCACTGCACTGGGCCCCCCTGCGAAACTTTGGATGGGGCCCTCTCTGCTTTCAGTTTTGCTTTCAGCACAAGTAAACTGAGAACCAATATTAATCTATTGGCTAGTGCACACTTGAATGTGCAGGGAGAGGAGCCTCTGGTAATGGGTGCAGCAGGTGCGCAGAGCTGGGAACTCGGGTGTAAAGAGATCTCACCACCAGAGCCCTTGTGAGAGAGAAGAATCCAGTAAAGAGATCTCACCACCAGAGCCCTTGTGAGATAGAAGAATCCAGCAGGGGGAGGAGCCTCTGTTAATGGGAGCAGCAGGTGTGCAGAGCTGGGAACTCAGGTGCACAGAGATCTCACCACCAGAGCCCTTGCGAGATGGGAGGAGCCTCTGGTAATGGGAGCAGCAGGTGTGCAGAGCTGGGAACTCAGGAGCACAGAGATCTCACCACCAGATCCCTGAGAGATAGAAGAATCCAGGAGGAAAGGGGGGTGCCTCTGGTAATGGGTGCTGCAGGTGTGCAGAGCTGGGAACTCAGGTGCACAGAGATCTCATCACCAAAGCCCCTGAGAGATAGCAGAATCCAGGAGAAAAGGGGGGTGCCTCTGGTATGTATATGTATATGTATATATATATATATATATATATATATATATATATATATATATATATATATATATTTCACTGTTAAAGGGACTCAGAGCTTTGGTTGGAGATCACACGACGGCGTCCTGGCTCCTCTCCTAGGCCACGCTCCGGAATGGCTGCCCGGCCGCAGCCCGGCGACACTCGGCCGAGTGTCGGGCTCCTTATTCCACTTATGACGCGGCTGACGTCACCACGTCGGCCGGTGTGGCAGTATGGCGCATGCGCGATTAAAGCCACGTCATACGCGGAAGAAGGAGCCCGACACCTCGGCCGAGTGTCGCCGGGCTGCGGCCGGGCAGCCATTCCGGAGCGGGGCCTAGGAGAGGAGCCAGGACGCCGTCGTGGGACCTCCCGATCAGCGCTTGGTTGCAGAAAGCCCCGGATGAGTACTATTTTACTTTTTATCTTGAGCTCGGAGTCCCTTTAATGCTTCACTTTGTTTATAAAACTGACCAAATGTCCACTAAAAAATATGACAGGCACGCATATGCTTCACTGATATTGCTTTACTCTTGCTAATTTCAGGAAAAAACTTTTTTTTGCCAAAAAGCAACCCTTTTAGATAGACAATCACCCCTTTTCGTTATCAGTTCACATACACACTAAGAGAGGTTTGGCGCTTCACAGTGTAAAAAGGACTGAACACGGTTTTCCCAGAAAAACCATGAATACATATATATGCTTCACTCTACATAAAACTAAACATAACAGTCCTTTTTACACTGTGAAGCACAAAACCTCTCTTAAGGTGGCCACACACGATAGAATAATATGATCCGATTTTACAGCAATTCGATAAAAATGATGCCATCTCCCAAAAAAAATTAAAAGCTTTTTTTTCATTCGACTGAAAAATCTGATCGGATTTCCCGGTTTTTTCGATTTATATCGATCCGGAATGCCAGATATTTCTCTTCAATTTTCTTAAAAATTGTATGGTGTGTGTTAGTCAATTTATTAATATACACTCCTTAGCAATTTTCTCAGAGTTTCCAATCAGTTTTATAATAATTGGGGAAAAATTGCACATAGGTGTGTGGTACATTGGTCAGATTTTTGAAATGTTACAATCAGTCAGAAAAATTGATTGCAATTCTTAAATTGAACAGATATGTAAAACATTGTATGGTGTGTGGCCACCTTTAGTGTGTATGTGAGCTGATAACGAGAGGGGGAGCTTTTTGGCAAAAAACAAACCCAAAACGTTTTCCTGAAATTAGCAAGAGTGAAGTAATATCAGTGAAGCATATGCGTGTCTGTCATATTTTTTTTTGTGGACATTTGGTCAGTTTTATAAAGAGTGAAGCATTAAACAGTGAAGCATATATATATTTATGATTTTTTTTGGGGAAAAACCTGTTCAGTCTTTTTTACACTGAAGCCGCAAACCTCTCAGTGTGTATGAGAGCTGGGATGATCACCGACCTGAATCACGAGTAATCACGAGTGATTCAAATGAGGCTTAATTAGCCCATGTGCTATGTACTTGTAGGAGAAGAAGGGCCTGCAGGGGGTGGTGACATAAGAGGGAATTCCCTCTGTCAAGCTACCTACAGGGGAGGACAAGGACGGCTGGATGATGTAAGAGGGGATTCCCCCTGCGTAATACCTACGAGGAGGAGAAGGGGGGGTGTTTGACATAAGAGCAGATTCGCTCTGCAGCGTTACCCCCCTACCTCTGCTGGACACAATACGAAAGGGGAGAGCTGCATGACTAAAAGACATGATATGGGATCTGGCACAACACAAATGGGGAGAGCTGCAGGACTACAGGATGACGAGAACAAGATCTCACACTGCAGGAGGCATAGTTAGAGAAAAAATAATAATACTTTATCAAGGTGTGTGCCAGTACAGTGCAGGGCAGCAGCAGAAGCCACAGCTGTCACTTTCCTGTAACAGGGCGACTGATGATGACCTCATGACACTAGGCTGTAAATCTCATTCTGTGGGCGTGAATGGGCATGTCTAACTCCAACTGTAACACCGCCCACAGAATCAAACTCTGCACCTCCCATGGAGTGAGAGCTGCAAAATGGAGGGAGAGAGTTGCAAGATGGAGCCTGCCATTCTCTTTTATTCATATTTGTATTGCACAAATATATCTACTTTTATATTGCCCTTCACAAGTGTTTTGTGTCTAATCATTCATTTCAAAGGCATAAGGAAGCTCAATTTAGTGACTTTTTTTGGGTTCAGTTCCTCTTTAAGATATTTTATGAAGATTTTAACACTGAACAGAGTAATGTACATTTACAGCGCTAGTGAGTTGAAAAGCTTTAGTTTAACCATTTACTGACAAGTTTGACACTTACCTTTCCTAAATTATAAAGTTATGGATGCTCTTTAAAAACCTAATTATTTCCAACATTTATATACACTGGTAAAGAATGCCACACTTTAAAGAGTATACTTAATTCACCCATTGTCCATCAGAGGGGCTCACATCAAAAGTTGCTATTACAGATTAGGGCCAGTTTGGGGGAAAATCTAAGTGCATCTTTGGGATGTAATCCATACATGCAGATGGAGGAGGGCATACAAACAAATTAGTGTGAATAGAATCCAGGAAGCTGAAGGGCAAGAATAATAATCACTTGGCTATTGTGCTTGTAAAATGTGTGTCCATCTCAAGGTGCTGCTGTGGATTTCTGGATTTGTTCCTTTAAGATAAGAATGCTCTGCCTTTGTTCTGGAGGAAGCATTGCAATTTGGTCCGGTGTCAGCTGCAGAACCTGCATAATAAGGGCAGCCTATGTGGAAAAAGAAATAAATATGCAAAATGAAAAAAAGTAAAATTTAAATAAATTAAATAAAAACCCATACCCTTAGAAAAACAAAGCAATCTGACATTATGTACCTTCACTTTGTAATCCTTTTGGTTATGATTTTGGATTTTAAAAATGGTAAAAAAAAAAATTCTTTTAACCTCATAATGCACAGTGTTCTCCCCACGGCTAATTAGGCGGGTGGGCTGCCCGGCTGTTTTAAAACCCCGCCCGCTTGTTTTGAAACCCCGCCGGCGCCAAGTATTTATCCTCTCTGAGCGACGATTTTAGAGAAAATGGCGGCCGCGCAGCCTGGAGCTGGGGACACTTTTTGCCGACGTTTGCTCACAGTGGAGTAAGCCCCTCTCCCAGTCTCTAGCAGTGATGAACTGGGTGGGATGAGTCGGCGTCCTTTACCAATGAACGCGCGTCCATTCCGCCCACCAGCCAATAGGAGGCTGCCTTGCCGTGGACCCGGTGGTTGGCACGCGCGCCGCTGGCTGGCAGAGACGGATGGTGGGATCTGGAGAATCAGCAGGGATGAGTGCCTGCGCCCTGTCTGACAGCAAGGAGCGAGTGCTGCAGCTGGGGGACACTTTCAGGAAGCAGCCGAGGATCGGATTTTTACACCACACGAAGTAAGGAGCAACGTGCTGCCATTCTATCTGAAAGGGAGAGGGCACCTACCCACCCTCCCTATGGACCTACCCACCCTTCCATCCTACCATTCACCAGCCTGACCTACTTTGCCACTAGCTTGACCTACCCACCCATCCTACCATCCACCAGCCTGACCTACTTTGCCACCCACCCCACTAGCCTGACCTACCCACCCATCCACCAGCCTGACCTACTTTGCCACCCACCCCACTAGCCTGACCTACCCACCTATCCACCAGCCTGACCTACTTTGCCACCCACCCCACTAGCCTGACCTACCCACCCATCCTACCATCCACCAGCCTCACCTACTTTGCCACCCACCCCAATAGCCTGACCTACCCACCCATCCACCCAGCCTGACTTACTTTGCCACCCACCCCACTAGCCTGACCTACCAACCCATCCACCCTACCATCCACCAGCCTGACCTACTTTGCCACCAACCCCACTAGCTTGACCTACCCACCCAGCAGCTTGACCTACTTTGCCACCCACCCCACTAGCCTGACCTACTTACCCACCCACCTACCCTACCATCTACCAGCCTGACCTACTTTGCCACCCACCCCACTAGCCTGACCAACTTACCCACCCCACCTCACTAGCCACAAGCCTGACCTACCTACCCACCCACCAGCCTGACTTTCCAAAATACTGCCTTATGTGTTTTTTTGGGGGAAAACTGGGCCCTTTGCCTAATTGTGTTTTGAGGGAAAAAAGGGCCCTTTTGTGTTACAGTGTTAAAAAACAGATGGCTACGCCAATGTCATGGCCACACCCATTTTCCAGCACGTCATGGCCACGCCCATTTTACGCCACCTGGCTACTTTTACATGCCACCCGGCTTGAAAAAAATTCTGGGGAGAACACTGATGCATTGCCATTCATATAATGAATGATACACCCACATGCATTAGAGGTGGTTGTAGACCTTGGAAAGGACTGTGCCCTTGCAGTATGAGCAAAGCTTAACAGGCTTAAAACACACATTTCTAAAGACATCACCTGACAGCTTTGAACTGAGCCGAAAAGTGATCTTTTCAGTATCAAACAAGGACTCTCCAACTAAAACCTGTGCTAAATTGTTTATTCCAGGATCTGAAAAAGCCCAGCTTTAACCACTTTAGGACTGCGGCGTTAAACCCCCCTTGTCTAGAAAGACAGTGGCGTAAATCGGGGTCTGAGGAGCACAAATCTAGCTTAGTTCAACACCTCAGACAATACCAACAAGTAATAACCAAGAAAAAAAAACAATCAGATTTAATCTCGCACAAAATATCTACAGCCAACAACAGAGCTGCTCAACTCTTCCACACAGAGGAATCGCTCAGCAATCCTTCCTGCCTAAAAGCCCCAACCACATTCTCCAGGGAAAGGTGTGAAGAATTCTCTGCCTTCTTCACAAACTAGGTGTCTG
>NC_090653.1:186118071-186225571 GCF_040937935.1 Hyperolius riggenbachi | reverse complement strand
GGATCGCGGCAGGAGAGGGGGACAATGCCACTAATGTTTTCTTTTCCCCTTCACAGGAGCGGAGGACCTGGCGGCGGAGGTGGCATCCGAGAACTGCGCCTGAGGTGGTGAAGAGGATCGCGGCTGAAGCGAGGGGAAGAGGAGCATGGCGGCAGGAACAGGTGTAGTATTCATGTCATTGTAGTGCAGCTTAGTGTTTGTATAGTACAGTGTAGTGTAGTGAAGCTGTGTGTTGTGTCAGTGCATTGTAGTGTAGTATAGTGTAGTGAAGGGTATTGCAGTGGTGTGTTGTGTTAGTGTTGTGGTAGTGAAGTGTAGCATAGTGTAGTGAAGTGTATTAATGTGTTGTGGTAGTGTAGTGTATTGTATTGTATTGTATTGCTGTGTAGTTTAGTTGTTAGGGCAGCAGGGATAAGTGTAGTGTAGATCAGTGTTCCCCAACCCTGTCCTCAAGGCCCACCAACAGTGCATGTTTTGTGGAAATCCACAGAGGTAGTTAATCAGCTCTGCTGAGACACTAATTACCTCACCTGTGATTGTGTGTGGTTTTCTACAAAACATGTACTGTTGGTGGGCCTTGAGGACAGGGTTGGGGAACTCTGGTGTAGATAGAGTAGCTTAGAGGCAGTTTTAGGGGGTAAAAGGTCCATAAGACGCCCCGGCAGTGTAGACGCGCACCTAGGTTTAGTTTATTTTTTCCCCCTTATTTTTTCCCTCTAAAACAAGGTGCGTGTTATATGCCGGAGCGTCTTATATGCCGAAAAATACGGTATATATCCTCCTCTGCCAGCGACAGACTCAAACTGCAGAGGGTCATCAGATCAGCGGAGAGGATCATCGGGAGATCCCTTCCCTCACTGGACCTCCTGAAAAATGCAGGGAAGAGAATGCAAAGGAAAAACCCTGACACTCACTTTGATTACTCTGAAGTACCCTATGATCCTTTATACTTTCCCAGTGGTTTGGGGTCACAATTACTTATTAGCTATAGGCTCACTATACACGAGCCTATTTACATTATACATAATGAATGTGACATTGCTTTCAGGGACATAAAGAGATGATTTGCATATTAAGGAGTGATGCACCATGGGAAAGCACAGTTGCTCACTTTAATATGGCTTATCATAAATACCTTCTTTTTCAGCTAGTGATACTGCTGTACTTTACCCAGGATAGCAATTACAAGCTTTGGATGCATGTCTTGTATAAGTAATTGGGATTATTTGCATCTAATTTAGATTTGCATCTAATTTACCATCCCTATTCAACAATTGCAACTAGCATATTATCTATACCTTTTCGTGGTCCTGTGGAGTAACTTGATTCTGTCCTGGACTAAATCCACCCTGTCCTGAAGACACCTGAACACCAGTGACCTATTAAAAAAAATAAAAATACCAGAATGTACAATAATAATAATAAAAAACAAAACAAAGAAAAAAAAAACCTTTCAAACTTGGGATAACTTGATCTGAAAATTACAATACACATATCAATGTTCTGGATGGTGGGGAGATTAAAGTAGAATTAAAGTCAAATGAAGGAATTGGCATAAAAAATGAAAATATTTTGAGCATTTCGGCTTAGTAGCCTCCCTGGCGGTATGGACGAGCTGAGTTCGTCCAGCAAAAACTTGCAAAAAACGTTAATGACGAGCTGAGCTCGTCCATGCCGACATGGAGATTTCCTGTTTCTCTGCCCCGCCGGCTGCATTTTTTTCTTATCAGAGGGATTCCCCAGGATGGCTGGATACCTGACTGCACGCTGTGGGTAGCGATCTGTGCTACCTACAGCGTGCAGAACAAGCATCCAGCCACCCTAGGGAATCCCTGGGCAGCCAGCGGGGCAGAGAATGTGCGGGGGATCCCCCTTGTATGTGGAGGCTGTGCTGGCGGGGGATCCCCCTCTGTGCGGGCGGGGGGAACCCCTTTATATGGTGGCTGTTGCGGGCAGGGGATCCCCCTCTGTGCGGGTGGGGGGATCCCCCTTCTATTGTGGTTTTTGCGGGCGGGGGATCCCCCTCTGTGCGGGTGGGGGGATCCCCCTTCTATTGTGGCTGTTGCGGGCAGCCTATCCCCCTCCTCCCCCCCCGATGTCCCCCCTCCCGATCTCCTCCCCCCCCCCCTCTCTAAGCCCATTGAGTAAATAGATTTACTCACCGAGGGCTTTCTCCAGCGACGGCAGCAGCACTTCCTCCTCCATCTCCGAAGTCCCGGTCTCTGTACAGTTACATTACGAGGCTTGGTGACGTCACCAAGTCTCGTAAGCCAGGGTCACACAGCGTCATCAACATCTTGCAGAAAACACTTTTTTTTAAATTGAATTCAATACAATAATCTGTATTAAATTTAATATTAAAAAAAAATTGGGTACTTATCCGTTAGCCGGTTGCATCCGGCAGGTGGCGCTAATTACTATTCCCCCTCCAGGCCGACATGGATAGTAGGGAAAGATGTAACTGTCGCCACCTAGAGGATGCGCCCGGCTAACGGATAAGTACCAAAAATTGGTTGCAAAAAAAAAAAAAATGGTTGCAAATTATTGGAAATTAATTGAAACACTTTTTGCACGGAAATCCTGGGGAAACTGAACGCCAGGGTGGTTAAGTATGGCAGCTTTGTCAGTTGTTTTTCCTGATGTGAAACGATTACTACTTCGATCCACTGATTACTACTACCAGTTTTGGTTTATAATTGGTAATGGTGTAGATCTTACAATAAGAATCATGAATTGAAAAAAAAATTAAATAAATACATTTCAATGTTTAACCACTTCACTACTGAGGGGTTTGTTCCCTTCTGTACCAGAGCAATTTTAACGTTTCAGCACTCTAATAACTTTTTAGCTACTTATCACAACAAAATGATCTAGATCTAGGTTTTTTTCCGCCAATTAGGCTTTCTTTGGGTGATACATTTTGCTAAGAATGAGTGACGGTTAGCAGTGGGGTCCCACAGGGGTCTGTAGTGGGTCCAGTGCTTTTCAATTCATTTATTAATGACCTAGTAGATGGAGTAGAAAGCAATGTTGCTATTTTTGCAGATGATACAAAAAATTGTGCAGAATCATCAACTCTCAGGAAGATAGTGACATATTGCAGCAGGATCTGGATAGGATGGATATATGGGCACATAAATGGCAGATGAAATTCAATGTTGAAAAATGTAAAGTCATGCATTATGGTCGTACCAACGGTCTAGCACCATACAAAATAAATGGGATACAGTTGGGGACATCAAACTTAGAGAAGGTCTTAGGAGTATACATAAAGAAAAGCCTTCCATACGGCAACAATGATAACGAGTCATCCGCTGAAGAAGCAACAGTTGTTGCGATACATGTGAGGGACAGCACAGCGGATGGCTTTCGTGGGCGTGCCTGTGGTAAGATACCTTTATCTTGGAGTCAAATTGCTAGCTTCACACTTGTCCACCTTCTCTACCTGTCTTTTTTCACTCGGGCTGGGTGTCTGCATGTACATAGGTATTAGCTCTGTGTGTTTTTGCTTTTCGGCCCAGTATACACTATTGATTTGTATCCTATCCGCAACCCTGTGTTTTATATACAGATTTTATATCTTGCATTTCTCCTTGTGAGTTATGTCTATGAGAGATTTTGATCTTTATTTACTTATGACGCCCATACGTGCTATATTTTGTAGTTTTAAATTGTTTTTATTATGCTAGTTACCTATTTAATAAAGACTTGATATTTGAGAAATTATTTTTGACTCCTTATTGCCGTATGGATGGCTTTTCTTCTTGATATATAGTGTCTCTTTATGCATCCTAGGCAAATGTTATTCAAGTGGCTCTTTTGTTGTGTTATTAAGGACTTCGGAGTACTCATCGATAGAGATGGCCTGAACGGTTCGCCGGCGAACTTGTTCGCGCAAACTTCGGTGGTTCGCGTACGAACGCGAAACTTTATGGCGGTTCGACCTGCCCCCTATACTACATCATTAGGGTCAACTTTGACCCTATACATCACAGTCAGCAGGAACAGGGTAGCCAATCAGGCTACACCCCCTCCTGGAGCCCCACCTCCCTTATAAAAAGCAGGCAGCATAAGCCATTTCACTCACTCGTATGGCGGCAGTAATTAGAGAAGGGAGAAGTGCTGCAGAGACATTAGGGAAAGCTTAGTTAGCTACAGTTAGGCTTGTTAGGTTGCTCTTTCTTGCTGATACTTATTGCTAAAAAGCACTCCTCGGGCTTGATTCACAAAGCAGTTATAACTGTTAGCATGCTTGTGAAAAGCCCCTCTTCACGCCTAAACTCAGATTAGGAGTGTTAAAAATAACTTGCGCGCAAAGTCCCGCACACACAGCACGGTGTGTGAGAAACGTCGCACCGCGATGCGACGAAAATGGTGCATCTGATGCACCTATAAGGTCGCATGGGGTGCGACCTTAACGTCGCACCATGCGACGTTAAGGTCGCTACCCTATGTGACCTTATAGGCACATCGGATGCACAGTTTGTCGCATCAAAGTGCAACGTTTCGCGCACACCGTGCTGTGCGCGCAAAAAGTTTTGCGCGCAAATCTAAATTTACTAAATGGTGCTAACCTAGTTAGCACCCTGGTTAGCATGCCCAAAGTCTTGGGTCAGCACCGCTTTGTGAATCAAGCCCCTCATCCTCAACAGCTCTTTTGAGAGCTTATGTTCTTGTTATCTTTTTTTTGTGTGTGTCCCACAGCCACTTGTGTTGCATATACAGCACAGTCAGTCTTAGCTGCCGGACCTTGGCCCCTTGGTAAGTCCTACTGTGCCACTGCCAGGCCCAGCACATTCAGTGTATACCTGTGTGTGTGTGACAGCTGCATACCATACACCTACCTGTTGTTCAGTGCACCCACCTACCAACGTGACCACACGCAGTGTCACTGCACCTGTTCACAGTACGTGTGTGTGTGACAGGTGCACATTTGTAATACCCATCACTGCATATACCTACCTCTTGTTCAGTGCACCCACCTACCTGAGTGTGATATTTAATACCACCAGTCACTGTACCTGTTCATGGTGTGTGTGTGTGTGTGTGTGTGTGTGTGTGTGTGAGACAGCTGCACATTTGTAATAAGCATCACTGCATATACCTACCTGTTGTTCAGTGCACCCACCAACCTACGTGAGCGCACTCAGTGTGACATTTAATACCACCAGTCACTGTACCTGTTCACGGTACATGGGTGTGTGTGTGTGTGTGTGTGTGTGTGTGTGTGTGTGTGTGTGTGTGTGTGTGTGTGTGTGTGTGTGTGTCAGCTGCACATTTGTAATATCAGTCATTGCATAATTGTTCACAGTACCTGTGTGACCACACGCTGTGTAATATACCACTCCGTGCATACCTGTTAACTGCACCTGTGTGACAGCTGCACATTGTATTAGTCAAGTCAGTGCAGACCTCTCACTTCTTCCCCCCCCCCCCCCGATATGGACAAAACAAGTAGAGTAGTGTAGTGGGGGTGTCTCAGCACCTTGCAGGGAAAAAAATATAGGAGACAAATACGGGAGCCCAATAGTGTAGTATATTAGTATGCAATTGAAAAAAGAAATTTCAATAAATTACTACTCACAAAAGGAGGTTGCAAGGGCAACCGTAGGAAGCAGGTGGAGACCATAAACCCGACTCCACTCGGGGTAGTCCCAGCCGGGACCTGGATGTGGTCGCTCTCCTTGAAAAAGTAGGGACAGGTGTCCACTGTGGGGCACCCACAGGTGGTCTGTCACCACCCCTCAAACACAGATTGTTTGGGGGTATAGCTATGCACAATTGAAGGTAAAGAGGCGCCCTGGTTGAAATAAAAGCATCTAAAAACAGCTTAAAATCGAGGAAATAATATGAGGTGGCTTACCTCAATAACGAAATCCTTGTATATGACAAAAGATTTTTATTTAGCACAGGCAACGCGTTTCGCGGGTCCAAGCCCGCTTCATCAGGCCAATAAAAGTGCCAAATGAACAAGTCGATATGGCAAAGGGAGCCTCCCTTTGCCATATCGACTTGTTCATTTGGCACTTTTATTGGCCTGATGAAGCGGGCTTGGACCCGCGAAACGCGTTGCCTGTGCTAAATAAAAATCTTTTGTCATATACAAGGATTTCGTTATTGAGGTAAGCCACCTCATATTATTTCCTCGATTTTAAGCTGTTTTTAGATGCTTTTATTTCAACCAGGGCGCCTCTTTACCTTCAATTGTGCAAAACAAGTAGAGGCAGACCCAGAGGAAGGCCACCAGGCAGGTCTGTTCGAGGTCGTTCGAGGTCGTGCTGACGTGATTTCATGCGGCCCTGGACCAAAGTACAGTGCTCAGAAGAAGGCACGTCCCATCAACTCCCAAGATTGTCTGGACGTGGTTGACTATTTAACACAGAACACATCTTCCGCAGCCACTAGCACTACTACAAGCACCATATCTGCTGCATTTGACACTTCACAGGAGTTATTTGGTGAGGAATTAACTGATTCACAGGCATTATTGTTACAAGATGAAGACGCTAAGCAAGTTACACCACCTCATATGTCTGAGTTAGGCGACACTATGGAAGTAACGTGTAAGAAGGAGGACCTGCTGTTGGTGCAGTTTATGAGGTGTCTGAGGCAAGCGAAGCTGGGGAGGATGATTATGATGATACGGATGCCACGTGGGTTCCTAAGAGACAAGATGGCCAAGGGGACAGTTCAGAGGGGGAGTCGAGAGAGGAGTAGGAGATGAGTTCCTGAAAGATGCAGGGGGAGTTCGCCGTCAGAAACAGCTGGTGGCAGTGTCCGGTGTCATGTATTGCCACCTATGTACAGCCAGCCAACATGCCCTTCAACGTCAGCTGCTGATGCCACCATAGTGCCATCACCCCAGGGGGGCTCAGCGATTTGGAATTTTTTTAGTGTGTCTGCCTTAGATCAGAGCAATGCCATCTGTTCTCTCTGCCTCCAAAAATTGAGCCGTGAAAAGGCTAACAGCCACGTAGGGACAACTGCCCTACGAAGGCACTTGGAGAAAAGGCACAAACTGCAATGGGAAGAGCACCAGAGAAAAAGCAGCACACAAAAGAAAAGCCACCCTCCTTCTCCTCTTCCTCCTTCAGGTGCATCATCTTCAGCCTCTTTCTCTCTTGCACCTTCACAATCACAGCCACCCTCCTCTACTCCGCCTCTCGCCTTGAGCGGTTCCTGCTCCTCTGCCTACAACAGCAGTCAGGTGTCCATGAGGGAAATCTTTGAGTGGAAAGGCCAATTTCTGCCAGTCACCCCCCTTGCCTGGCGTCTGACAGCTGGCTTAGCGGAACTGTTAGCTCGCCAGCTGTTACCATACCAGCTGGTGGACTCTGAGGCCTTCCGTTAATTTGTGGCCATTGGGACACCACAGTGGAAGATACCAGGCCGCAATTATTTCTCTAAAAAGGCGACACCCAAACTGTACCAAGAAGTTGAGAGGCAAGTGGTGTCATCTCTGGCACACCGCGTTGGGTCAAGGATCCATTTGACCACGGATGACTGGTCTGCCAAGCACGGTCAGGGCAGGTACATTACTTACACAGCCCATCGGGTCAACCTGGTGACCGCTGGCAAGCAGGGAGTACGTGGCTGTGCAGCGGACCAACTTGTGACATCGCCACGGCTTGCAGGCAGGCCTCCTGCCACCTCCTCTCCTCCTGCTACATCCTCTTCGTTGTCGTCATCCTCCTCAGGTGAGTGGCAGTTCAACTCAACAGGTGCTGCGATCTCCTCTCCAGCTACACAGCCCCAGCTCCCCAGGGCCTATGCTGCATGCCAGGTACGAAGGTGTCACACCATCTTGGACATATCTTTAGATTGTAAGCTCGCAAGGGCAGGGTCATCCTCCTAATGTTTACTGTTTTTGTAACAATATTTGTGCTGCTTGGAACTCTGCTGTATATTTGTTAGTTGTATCTATGTTCCCCTTGTCGTCTAATTGTGCTTTGTAAAGCGCTGCGGAATATGTTGGCGCTATATAAATAAAAAATAATAATAATATCTTGCCTCAAAGTGGAGAGTCACACTGGAGCAGCTCTCCTGGCTGCTCTTAACAAACAGGTGGATCAGTGGCTGACCCCGCACCAACTGGAGATCGGCAATGTGGTGTGTGACAACGGCAGCAATCTCATTTCGGCTTTGAATTTCGGAAAGTTGACACATGTTCTCTGCATGGCACATGTGCTGAATCTCATAATTCAGAGATTTGTGTCCAAGTACCCAGGCTTACAAGACATCCTGAAGCAGGCCAGGAAGTTGTGTGGGCATTTCAGGTGGTCTTACACGGCCATGGCACGCTTTGCCGATATTCAGCGGAGAAAAAAAACTTGCCGGTGAGACGCTTGATTTGCGATAGCCCGACTCGCTGGAATTCGACTCTGCTGATGTTCGACTGCCTGCTACAACAGGAGAAAGCCGTCACCCAGTATCTCTACAACTACAGTAGAAGGACACACTCTGGGGAGAGGGGATGTTCTGGCCAAAGAACTGGACACTCATGCGAAATGCCTGCAGGCTCATGCGGCCGTTTGAGGAGGTGACAAACCTGGTGAGTAGCAGTGAAGGCGCCTTCAGCGACTTGATCCCATATGCTTTCTTCCTGGAGCGTGCAGTGCGAAGAGTGGTAGATCAAGCTGTAGACGAGCGTGAACAGGAACAGGAGGAAGAGTTGTGGGATCAATTCTCATCAGAACAAGATGTTTCCTCAAAACCTGCGGCAGCACAGAGGGGGGGGGAGGAGGAAAGAGTCGTGTGGGGAAGAGGAGTCAGACTAAGATAAGGAAGGTGGTGTTTTTTTTTTTTTTTGGGTGGAGGAGGCGGCAGAAGAACAACAACCGCAGCAGGTGTCACAGGGGGCTTGTGCTGCTCAATGTTCCTGTGGTATTGTTCATGGCTGGGGGGAGGAGGAGAACTTACCTGACGTCACTGAGGAAGAGCAAGAGGAGATTGATAGTACGTCTGGATCCAAATTTGTACAGATGGCGTCTTTCATGCTGTCCAGCTTGTGGAGGGACCCCCGTATATAAAAACTCAAGGAGAATGACAATTACTGGGTGGCCACGCTACTAGAACATTTAATCAAAGAAAGGTATGCACACCTGATGCACAAATTTGCATAAATAGCAATAAACTTTTATAAGGCTAACATGGGTACTGGATCGTGGATTAGACCACAGCCATAAGTTACTAAATCTATATAAAAATGATCCGCACACCAAATAGTGATTGCTCAAAGATTAAATTGTATTGAGAAAATAAAGCACAAGAAAATCACAAGCATGTGAGGCTGGTATAGCCTGTTAACATCAACAGCTATTAACACAGTGGTTATACACAATACATAGAGACTTTAACAGGTTCACACAAGCAAAAAATGTAATGTTTACGCTGAGTCCATAAATTGAGGCAATGATACAAACTGAATGTGTATAAAGGTCCAGCAATAGCAACAAAGTCCAAGTGAAACCTCGCTCATAAGTCCAAAAACCCTCAAGTGAAACCTCGCTCATGAGTCCAAAAACCCTGGGTTTTTTGAGGCTATACCAGCCTCACATGCTTTTGATTTTCTTGTGCTTTATTTTCTCAATACAATTTAATCTTTGAGCAATCACTATTTGGTGTGCGGATCATTTTTATATAGATTTGGCCACACTACTAGACCCTCGGTATAGGCACAAAGTGGCGGAGATGTTTCCAAATCACCAGAAGGCAGAAAAAAATGTAGCACTTAAAACAAGCTTGCAACTATGCTGTACAGTGCGTTTAAGGGTGATGTCACAGCACAACGCAATAAAGGTACCACTGTCAGTAATCCTTCTCCCATGTCCACGCAGGCAAGGACAGGCTGCTCTAGCGATCTCATGGTGATGTCAGACATTGCCTCGCCTTACCCCTTCCGGATCCACCCTCCACCAACGCCTCAACCGGCAGGTAGCCGACTACCTGGCCTTAAGTATGTGTATGTAGACACTGTGAGCAACGATGAACCCTTGGACTTCTGGGTGCGCAGGCTTGACCTGTGGCCGGAGCTGTCACAATTTGCCATCCAACTTCTGGCTTGCCCTGCCTCAAGCGTCCTGTCAGAAAGGACCTTCAGCGCAGTTGGAGGCATTGTCACTCAGAAGAGAAGTCGCCTAAGTCACAAAAGTGTTCAGTACCTCACCTTTATCAAAATGAATGAGGCATGGATCCCGGAGGACTACTGCCCACACGAAGACTAAGTCAGTCCCCACACAGCATCTCTGCCTTCAGGCCGCTTGACTGCCTTCTCCGCCACCACCAACAGGGTCCAGGACTTCAGACGGATTCCTGAATTTTTAAGGCCGCTGTAATAATTTTTCTGCTGCGTGTACATGCCTGCCTAATTTTTCTGGCTGCCCTGCAGCCGCAACAAACAAAAGGCATGTACATGTGTCAATTCCCCTTCGTGATCGTTACCTTGCCGCGGTGAAGGGGCTTGTGTATCACAATGAAGCAATGACCGCCGGCTATATGAGTGTCTCGGGGGGGGGGGGGGGGGGGGGGTGTTGCACACCCAAGATAATAAGGTCGTTGCTTCATTGTGGACAGACCAAATTCGATCAGCTGGACAGTCACTGTTGTTCTGTCATTGAGCTACCTCAGCTCGGCGACCATATGGGCTTGAAAACCGGCATGGCCTGCACTCTCACCATGGTGCGCACCAGTCCAGCATGGCCGTCACTACACAAACAGCTGTGTACGGTGTGTTACACAGTGAGTTTGGTCTGTCAGTGTGGAGCAGTACACTAATTACACTCCCTGATTGATGTATACACATGCAAGATGTTTTAAAGCACTTTAGGCTTCCAATTTAGCATGCAGTCTGATTTCTGCCCTTAAAATGCTGCTTTGCGTCAAATCCAGATTTTTTCCCGGGACTTTTGGCGTGTATCCCACTCATCCATGCAAAAACTCAGATGTTAGACCCCTTGAAACATCTTTTTCATTACTTTTCTGGCCAGCATAAATGTTTCTAGTTTTCAAAGTTCGCATCCCCAGTGAAGTCTATTGCGGTTCGCAAATGTTTGCGCAAATCGAAAATTTGCGGAAGTTCGCGTTCGAGGTTTGCGGACTGAAAATCGGAGGTTCGAGCCATCTCTACTCATTGACAAGTTAAATAATCGTATTCAATGCTAAGCCGTTGCAGCTAAAACTAATATTTTGGGATGCATTAAAAGGGAAATAAAAACTTGAGATGCTAGCATAATATTGCCCCTGTTTAACTCTCTAGTAAGGCCTCATCTGGAATATGGAATTCAGTTCTGGGCACCACATTACAGGAAAGATATTGCAGTTGTAGAGCAGGTGCAGAGAAGAGCAGCAAAATGGATATGAGGGATGGAAGGTCTCACTTACCAAGAAAGGTTAGATAAACTGGGTTTATTTAGTCTAGAGAAAATACGCCTTAGAGGGGATCTAAATAACATGTATAAACACATCAGAGGGCAATATAAAAACTTGGCGGATGAGAGTTTTGTCCCTAGGCCTTTACAAAGGACTAGAGGACATGTTCTGCGCATTGAGGAAAAACGTTTCAGCCATTTATTTAGGAAAGGGTTCTTTACAGTAAGAGTGATTAAGATGTGGAATGCATTACCACAGGAAGTCGTTATAGCAAATTCTATACCTGCATTTAAAGGTGGCTTAGATGCTTTCCTTGCGTTGAAAGACATCCATGGCTACAATTACTAGGTAATGCCCAGTGATGTTGACTAACTATGTAACTATGCCACACGGGAGTAAATTTTGGCTCAAAATTCCTAGACAGTACAGAGGTAGTGGCGAGTATTGCCACATACATAATAAAATCTAATATTTTTATTAAAACAGCTGAAGGCTCAAAGACCTATTGCTAATTCAGCATTGTCAGGATGGGTGTCATTGCTTACCCCCCCCCCCCCCCACAAACACACATGCATCGTATTGCTACCAACTGCGGGTTGAGTGCACGGTGAGTGGGGTGTAGCTGGCCCTCAGACCCCAAACAATGAGCATAGGTCTAGGACGCACAAGTGTGCAATACTGATAGATATACTGCCAATGGGCCTAAACCTATTTGTGGTGTGGGAGAAAGCCATAGGTGACCATATCTGTCAGTATTGCACACTTGTGTGTCCTAGACCTATGCTCATTGTTTGGGGTCTAAGGGCCAGCTACACCCCACTCACCGTGCACTCAGCCCGCAGTTGGTAGCAATACGATGCATGTGTGTATGTGGGGGGGATAAGCAATGACACTCATCCTGACAATGCTGAATTAGCAATAGGTCCTTGAATTTTTGAGCCTTCAGCTGTTTTATTAATAAAAATATACAGTCTATTAGATTTTATTATATGTGGGTGCTAAGTTGCATGACCGAGCAATAAACTGTTAAAGTTGTGAAGTGCTGAATTGTAAAAAATGGCCTTGCCACTAGGGGGTATAAACCTCTGGTCCTTAATTGGTTAAACTTAAAGCGGATCCGAGATGAAAAACTAACTAACTATAACAAGTAACTTGTCTATACATCTTATCTAAAGTTTAGATAGATAGTTTACACACTATGGCCTCGATTCATAAAGCATTCCCGCATTCGGAAATGCTGAAAACGGCTCACTTTACCGACCACACAGCAAAACCTGTATTCATAAAGGCTTTTTCCGCATGAAAAGCCGACATTCGCGAGTAGAATGATGAATCACTGCCTTGCGCGGTGATTATCATAGCAAAAGTACCAAGTAGTCAATTCATAAAGATTAGAGGTAGCGGTATGCGGACGGGTATTACCGCTACCTCTGAGGTGGCGAGAAGCGTGCGGAATACATTGCAGTGAATGGGACAGACCTCCCAAGCAGCTGCAGAGAGAACACCGCACGGAGGGACTCCGCCTGCTTCTCCTGTTTCCGCATGTCTCCTGACAGCCTTACGCCTGCCTACAGCGGAATATCTCCGCACGCCTGTCACAACTAGCAAAATTTTTATGAATTACCACCCTGAAGGCGGAAATACTGACAGCGGTGTTTCCCCGCTCAACGTTACCTTACCGACAGCACTTTTATGAATCGAGGCCTATATCTAGCTGCAAACAGCTTTAATAGAAAATTATTATTTCCCTGGTGCCTCCATGTCGGCATACTACTGGGTTAGCTCCGCCCCTCTAACCCCTATAGGACCAATTAAAATTGATATATATATGGTCCCTGCCCCTGCCACCGTATTCTTTTTTCCGTCCTCAGACACTATAGGACCTGTGTCTGTTAGAATTATTTATTTAGCTTATATCTTAATTTAAAATATATTTTCTTTCAGCTCGAATATCCCCTTACCCACGGCACAGGTTAAGCTTCCTGTGCTTGGGCTGCTAAATGCGCCCATTGGTTCCCAGTACCTGCTTAGCCAGGAAACGCCGACCCAGTTCCAGCTAAATGCTGGGGGAATTGTTGGGACGTGGAGTTCTCATCAGCCGCAGCGCTGCGAGGCGAAGAAGGCAGGAAAATGGTGAGTTGTCTTCTCCCCTCGGTTCAGTGGGAGCCGGCAGGTGAGTGGTAATGGCGGCGGAGGTCTCTGCCTCGTGACTCCCCGGCGGGCGGAAGTAGCGTCTGCGCATGCGCGACCTCCGCATTCAGTGCACTGCTGAGGTCGGGCATTGCGGCGTCCATGTTTGTTGAGGGCAGAATGCCCTAGCTAGAGCGTGGAGGCGTACAGACGTCGGGGGCAGGCTATTTAGAGCAGGATGGAATGCCTCAGTGTAAGGCTGACCTGCTCTAGTGCGGCTGCACCCGAGAATCGGCTGCCAGACTACTCAGCAAGGCTCTTGATCCGGCATGGAGGAAGGAGAAGCCTCTGATGCTTCTGGATGTAGGTTTGAATGACTAAACCTCTTTTTTCTTTTCAAAGATCTTTAAGGTGTTATTAGGAAAGTATTTTAAGAATTTCTTTCTCTGTTATGTTTCTTTATAGCGGACATTCCCTCTGAGGCTGGCGATCAATATGGACCCTCTGGGTAAGGGGAAAAAGGAAAGAAAAAAAAAAAAAAAAAAAAAAAAAAAAAGCTTTCCTGTCACTGAGCTAATAAATATATAAATTATGTTTTACAGCTCGTATGTGATACCGCCTGGACAAGGAGGTGCTAAAGGCCCTCGTTCCCCTTCAAGGCGCAGAAGTGAAACGTACCAGGAACATCGCTCAAGTTCACGATATGGATCCTCTTCTTACCGCAACAGGCAATACTATGGATCTTCAAGGCGCTCAAGGTCTAGATCTAGGTCTCCACGTAGACGTTCAGTTCCTAATAAAGGACAATGCTGGGCATGTCCTAATACTGCGATGCAAGGGAAGACTTTGTGTGCCTCATGCCTGGGGCAATTAGCAAAGGAAAATGAGTCAAAAACTGAGGATCTGGTTGATGTCATAAGAAGAGTAGTAAGAGAGGAAGTGGCTACACTCTCATCAGCAAGCACCTCGCAAGCCGAGGCAACTGTGGCTGATAAGCAACCAGATCCAGAGGCTTCCGATGAGGAGACATCTCCAGGCCTCTTTAGTTTTTCCCTGACAGCTCCTTTCATTTCCGCAGTTAAGGAAGCACTAGATTGGAAGGATCCTCCGGAAGAACAACCGCATAACAAAGAATATTATACACATCTATCTAAGAAACACTGTTCCTTTCCACTGATGAGAGAAATCAAGAATATAGTATTAGAAGAATGGGAGAAAGTGGAGAACAAACCTTCTCTACATAATAGATTCTCAAAGCTCTACCCGATAAAGGATGATGAGGCTCCTTTCCTATCTGCTCCTCCAACAGTTGATGCATCCCTTTCTAGGTTAATGAAGCACGTGACTTTGCCAATGGAAAATACGGTCACATTCCAAGATGTTCTAGACAGAAGAATCGATAGCGATCTGAAAAAGATATATCTTACAACAGGACAAATATGTAAGCCTGCCATAGCCTTAACTTCAGTGGGAAGAGCATTGAATGTATGGATTACCAACATAGAGGAAGCTATTGAGAAAGGAGTAAATGGAGCAGAAATTATTTCAGCCCTAGACGACTTTAAGCTTTCAGCCGATTTTATCAGTGAAGCTGCAATGGACACATTAAGGGCAGCCGCAAGAGTGATGCTAAGCTCGGTGACGGCCAAGAGAGCTTTATGGCTGAAGCATTGGAATGCGGATATCAGCTCAAAGCAGAGTTGGGTGAAGATTCCCTTTGATGGTGCTTCCTTGTTTGGTAAAGAGATGGATAAGGCCATTTCGAGAGTAACAGGCGGTAAATCAGGGCTTCTACCGCAAGACAGACCAGCAAGAAAAAACTATCCAGACAAAAGGAGACAGGCAACAAGCAAGTTCTCAGAAGCCAAAAGTTATAGACCTGGAAGAGCGTTCAGGAAAAATTGGAAGAGTACCCAGGCAAATTTGGCAAGATCCCTAAAGACAGCAACCAAACCTGGGGGACAGCAGAAGCAGCCTTTTTGAAGGTGCGCCCGCCCAGACAGTGACGGAGGGATCAAGGTTAAGAACTTTCGTCAAGGTCTGGGTGGAAAAGATCCAGGATCCGTGGGTATATGCAGTGATAAAGAATGGACACAAATGGACATTTCGAAGTATTCCACAGGACAGATGGATGCCGACAAGAATCCCCACAGATCAACAGAAGAGACAAGTATTGACACAATATGTGCAATCCCTTATTTCTCAGAAGGTGGTACTACCAGTCCCAGTTTTAGAAAGATTCAAGGGTGTCTACTCTCCTCTGTTCATGGTAAAGAAAAAATCAGGAGGTTTCAGACCAGTGATAGATCTAAAGTATCTGAACAAATCAATACATCTACCCAGGTTCAAGATGGAGTCCTTACAATCAGTGATTCTAGCAGTATCCCCGGGAGACTGGCTAATGTCCATAGACCTCCAGGATGCATATTACCATGTACCCATTCATCACCAATATCAAAAATTCCTAAGATTTTCTCTAGGAAAAATCCATCTACAGTTCTGTTCGCTGCCATTCGGACTTTCAACATCACCACGAACATTCACAAAGATCCTAGTATCTGCAATAGCCAACTTGAGAACACAGGGAATAAAAATCCATCACTATTTAGACGACATCTTGGTAGTGGCAAGATCCAGACAAGATTTAATAGAAGACTCAAGAAAAGTAGCGACCTTTCTTTGCAGTTTGGGCTGGGTAATCAACATCAAAAAAAGTCAGTTCCAGCCAAGCAGAATACTGACCTACTTAGGAGCAGTCTTCAACACAGTGGAAGACTCTGTGTCTCTACCAGAAGCAAAAGTTCGCGACCTGATTTACAAAGTAACATGGTTGTTTCACCAGCACTCAGTAACAGCAAGGACATGTCTGCATGTACTAGGTCTAATGTCTTCAGCCATAGTGATGGTAAAGTGGAGCAGATGGCACATGAGACCTCTACAAGAACTGTTCTTGAGTCAATGGAACCATCACTCGATGACTCAATCAATCAAAATATCACATCAGGTCAGAATGTCTCTCCTATGGTGGATGCAGAGTCAGAATCTGTCCAATGCCAATCAATTATCTCCATATCACTGGATCACTGTTACATCGGACGCCAGCAGGATGGGCTGGGGAGCACATTGTATGGACAGTTGGGCTCAAGGCCAATGGAATTCTCTACAGACAAATGTAGTGTCCAACATTTTGGAATTAAGAGCAGCATACAGAGCAACGCAAGCCTTTGCCCATCTATTGAAAGGACAAGCAGTGTGCATTCAAATGGACAACAAGGCAGCAGTGGCTTATGTACAGAAGCAAGGGGGAACCAGGAGCAGATCCCTGATGAAGGAATTGGAACCACTCATGAAGTGGGCAGAGATGAATCTGCTATCATTGAGAGCAGTTTATATACCAGGAACCCTGAATGCCCGAGCAGACTTTCTATCCAGGAACATGGTCAAGAGCAACGAATGGATGTTGAACAAAAAGATCTTCCAGATGTTGGTACAGAGATGGGGGCTGCCGCAACTGGACCTATTCGCCTCAGATATGAATTTCCAGTTATCCAGGTTCTTCTCCAGATTCCCGTCCAAGAAGGCGGAGGGAGTGGATGCGATGACCCAGACATGGAAAGCGAATATGATCTATGCCTTTCCTCCAACACCTCTTATCTTACGGTTTCTGAACAGATTACAGGGAGAGAGAGTAGAAGCGATAGTAATCACTCCGTTTTGGCCGAAAAGACCATGGTTTCCACTACTACTCAAGATGTCGGTGGCACCACATTGGAAACTTCCTCTGCTACCAGACCTATTATCACAAGGCGACCTGAAACATCAACACCTTCAAAGAATGTCCTTAACTGCGTGGAGATTGAGAGGGAGAATCTACTGAAAGCTGGATTCTCAAGTACTGTAACAGAAACATTACTGAAGGCAAGAAGATCTTCCACAAATAAGACCTATTATAGGGTGTGGAGAAGATTCATTGACTTCTCGTTGCAGAAGAAGGTGGACTATCTTGTTCCCTCAGTTCCGCACGTTCTGGAATTCCTACAAACAGGTTTTGACATAGGATTAAAGGTCAGAACGCTCAGAGTACAAGTATCGGCAATATCAGCCTTGATAGGATCCCAACTGGCATCACACAGGCTGGTACAGCAGTTCTTTCAGGCCATCATGAGGTTGAGACCTCCACTACAGAAGATATGTCCAAGCTGGGACCTTCCCATGGTGCTCGAGTACTTATCGTCAGAAACATTTGAGCCCCCAGAGAGCTGCTCAATATGGAATACGACACTAAAAATGGCTTTCCTGATTGCAATATCATCAGGGAGAAGAGTGTCAGAAATAAGGGCCTTGGGGTGTAAAGAACCCTTCCTAGACTTCTTTCAGGACAGAGTGGTTCTAAGACCAATGCCTGGGTTTCTCCCCAAAGTTGTGTCAGTACAGCACCTGAATCAGGAGTGGACACTGCCAACTTTTCCGACAGAGGAAAAATTTCCTAATGGTCATCCATTAGATGTAGCTAGATGGCTACAATGGTATCTGCAAATAACCAGTTCATTTCGGAACTCAGACCATCTACTGGTGAATCCAGCAGGTCCAAGGAAAGGCAAGGAGGTCGCCATTAGAACCATAGCAGCATGGCTGGTACGTTTGATCAAGGAAGCCTATAGAGCCAGAGGGTCAGAAGCACCTTCATCTACCTCAGCCCATTCAACAAGGAGTATTTCATCTTCCTGGGCAGCGATATCGGGAGTCTTGCTACTAGAGATTTGTAAAGCAGCAAATTGGTCATCGCCTAACACTTTTATAAACCATTACAGAGTGAATCCAGCTCTGTTAACATCAGTAAAATTCGGAAAGAGTGTTTTATCTGCAGCACATAAATAATTGGTAATAGCACCCACCCGTTTGGTCTCTTTTTTTCTACTATGAAAATCCCAGTAGTATGCCGACATGGAGGCACCAGGGAAACAGGAAAATTGATACTTACCTTGTAATTTTCCTTTCCTGGTGCATCTCCATGTCGGCATACGGCCCACCCTGGTCCATCGTGTCTGAGATCTAAATTATTAGAATACGGTGGCAGGGGCAGGGACCATATATATATCAATTTTAATTGGTCCTATAGGGGTTAGAGGGGCGGAGCTAACCCAGTAGTATGCCGACATGGAGATGCACCAGGAAAGGAAAATTACAAGGTAAGTATCAATTTTCCTGTTTCTTCCTGTGATACAATGACAGCAGCCATGTTTGTAAACATTACACCGAGGCAGGCTTATCTGTATCTTGAGCAATCAGCCTGTGAAAAAACCTAATCTCCCCTCTGCCTCTGAAATCAATGGCTAGTAACACCTCCACCTCCTCCTGCCCAGACTGAGCTCCCATGAGCCCCTGCTACTGCCAAGGCTCTCTGAAAACCTGTGGGCGTGGTTTATTTTGTTTATAGGGAATTAGAGTATTAAAACAAAAAAGTATTTGGCTTGAGGAATGCCCTATAAACAATAGGAAAGGAACACAATTATGCAAGGAGTAAAAGTTCACCTCGGATCCACTTTAATGGTAAAGCTATACTTATCTCCCAGGTCCCACAAAATACCACCTTCAGCTTCTAAAGTCAAAGGCTTCGGGGAATGAAGGTGGAGGGGAGAGGGAGTTCCCAAGCTGGTACTCCAGAGGGGGCGAGTGTATCGTGTATAGACAGCAGCATTAAGGAAACTGATCAAACCAGATTAGAACCAGGCAGTGCATGGTGGAAGAAAGTAAAATGTCTGCATGTTTTGCACACACTCCGCATAGCAACTTGTCTTGCCATCTTCCTCATTCTTAAATCTCCTGTGACCAGGTCTGATCTGCTAAGCCTCTCCCCTCAATGTCAGAGTGGAGAGAAGGAGCGCTCTAGTGTAGTGCTGGAGGAGGACAGCACGTGGTGCAGGACAACTGAACAGACTACTGAACAACAGCTGATCTGCAACACCGCCCCAGCTCTCCTGACACTTCTCCCACCCAATGCATCGGTTACATAGCGGATAAAATTATATTTCTGCAAATGCCAAACTGAACAGGTGGGTTTTCACGCTGGATCTGGAACACATCCAGAGATGGAGTTGTCCTGATCTGCTGAGGTAAGAAGTTCCATAAGTAGGAGCGGCATGAGTGAAGGCTCTGTGACCAAAAGTTTTCAGGTAGACTCTGGGTATGACTAGATAAGAACCTACGGATCTGAGATTACAGGGATTGCTACTCATCTGCAACATTCATTTCATGTATCCAGGGCCCAGATTATGTAATGATTTAAACGTCAATAGGCCAATCTTGAATAAGATCCTCCATTTTATAGGTAGCCAGTGAAGCGCGTGCAGGACCATAATGTAAGAGCGGCATGACAGAAGGCTCTGTAACCAAAAGTTTTCAGGTGGACTCTGGGTATGACTAGATACCTTATTAGAACCTGTGGATCTGAGACTGCAGGGATTGTTACGCAGCTGTAGATTTTTTTTCATGCATCCAGGGCCCAGATTATGTAGTGATATACATGTCAGTAGACTGATCTTGATTAGGATCCTCCATTTTATAGGTAGCCAGTGAAGGGAGTGCAGGACTGATTTTATGTGGCAGTGACGAGGTTAGTTAGGTAACAGTCTGGCAGCAGTCGTCTGTATAAGTTGTAGGCAGTACAAGTCCTTGTTTGGAAGGCCTGTGTAGAGAGCATTACAATGGTCCAGGCGGCATGATCTAATGTTGGCAGGTCTTCTGGGGGGGGGGGGGGATGGGGTGCTTGATTTTTGCAATGTTCTTCAGGTGAAAATAGGATGATTTCACCACAACAAAAATACAATACAATAACATTTGTAAAGCGCTTTCTCCCATAGGACTCGAAGCGCATAGTTGTGTCTCAGATTAATACAGGGTTGCAGGCTGGATTGTGTTACAGAGGAGATAGTCAGATGTTCATGAATGCCAGACTAAAGAGGTAGGTTTTCAGTTTAGACAAATGCTTCCAGGGATGGAGCTGTCCTGATTGGGTGTGGCAGGGAGTTCCAAAATGTAGGGGCGGCATGGCAAAAGGCTCCGTCTCCAAAGGTTTTGAGGTGGACTCTGGGGGTGACCATGGTGTTACGTCCTTTTGATCTAAGATTGTGGAGGGTGTGATGCAGTTGCAACAAGTCCTTCAGGTATCCAGGGCCCAGATTGTGCAAGGATTTGAATGTCAGTAAGCCGATCTTGAACAGAATTCTCCATTTTATCAGTAGCCAGTGGAGTGAGCTCAGGGTTGGTATGTGGCAATGGCGGAGTTGGCTCGTTAACAGCCTTGCGGCGGCATTCTGTACTAATTGCAGGCGGCGTAAGTCTTTCTTATGCAGGCCTGTGTAGAGGGTGTTGCAGTAGTCTAACCTTGATGTGACGAAGGCATGGACTAGGGTTGGAAGATCCTCTGAAGGAATTAGGTGTTTAATCTTTGCAATATTCCTTAGATGAAAGAATGAATGTTTCACAACAGCTGAGATTTGATTCCTGAAGTTTAATTTCCCATCAATCAGTACTCCCAGGCTGCGCACACAGTCTTAGTTTTTCAGGTCTGAGTTCCCTATCCTTAGCGGAGTTGGTTGAGACTGGGGCTGCTTTGCTGTTGAGCCCTGGCCCTCGATAACAAGAACCTCAGTTTTGTCAGCATTAAAGCGGAATATAACCCTGCATTTCAACTTTGCTCTAAAACATTATTTACAGTATATTATATGCAACCAGCATTTTTTTTTTACTAGACCAGCATTGGAAGGGTTACACAGGGCTTTAAAGTCCCTAGAGATTTCTGCAGACGCATCCGAACTTCAGTTAGATACTTTTTGTTTACAAATATGTATCTTTTAAGTGTTTATTGTGACTCATCTCTCTCACTGAGAAGGAGCTTGGAGGACAGCCAAAGAGTGTGTAACTGTTTATCAATAGATACATCTAACTAAATAGAATGTAACTATCTGAACATCTGCACGGAACTTAAAACCTCTGTGTTTAACCCTTTCAATGCTGGTCTTGTAAAAAAAAATGCTTTTTGCATATAATATGCTGTAAATAATGTTTTAGAGCAAAGTTGAAATGCAGGGTTATATTCCGCTTTAAGTTTTAGCCAATTAATAAATCATCCACTCCTGAAGCTCAGCTAAGCAGGAGTTTATTCGTGGAGTAGGGTCTGTGATGCCAGGTTTGAATGACAAATATAGCTGGGTGTCATCAGCATAGCAATGATAGGTCAGGCCATGTTTTTGTATGATTTCTCCAAGTGGCAGCATGTATATGGTGAAAAGTAAAGGGGATAATATTGCGCCCTGAGGTACACCGTATTTTAGTGGTACAGGGTTGGAGAGGAAGGGCCCTAAGGCTACCCTTTGTGTTCTGCCAGACAGGAAGGAGTTGAACCACTGGAGAACAATGCCATCTATGCCACAGTACTCTTGTGGCCTGTTGAGCAAGATTTCATGATCGACTGTGTCAAAAGCCGCTGAGAGGTCGAGCAAAATCAGGATGGAACATTGACCCTTGTCTCTTGCAATGAGCAGATCATTGCAAATCTGAGTGAGGGCCGTTTCACAGCTGTGATATTTCCTGAAGCCAGATTGAAGAGGGTCAAGGATGTTGTTTCTGGAGAGCCTGGCTTCAAGTTGGAGGTAACACAAAACAAAAGAGCTAGAGGTCCCCCCTGAATATGATAGTAGAAAAATGAGCAAAATACAATTAGTGCCAGACGTTTGAGAAAATGCAAAAATCTTTATTCATGAGCCAACTACAAGTTTAAAAGCAATTAAAAAACAAAGCAGCCAGACCTGGGCCCTAAGCCCCTGGTAATACAATAATGCATGTGAAGCCCTGCATACATATATAGTAAATATAATGGAATGTGGCTTATCCCGGAGTCTCTGCGAAAAATGTATGTACAGGGCCACAAAAACAAAATATCAAAAGGTTGTGTAATGGTGTGGCACTGTATCGCAGAGATAATCCATGGAGAGTCACACACCAATAATATAGCAATCAGTAATCACAATCACTAGCTGCCACTAATAATATAAAGTGCTTTGTGCACTATATATATATATATCTATATATCTATCTATCTATCTATCTATCTATCTATCTATCTATCTATCTATCTATCTATCTATATATATATATATATATATATCTATATTCAGAAATCTAGAATATTAAACACCACCTCACTGTTTACATGATACCTGTGTGAACATACTCATATGGCACTAATAGGTTCATTGATGTGTCAAACATGAGAAAGGGGTACTATCAACACAAACAGAAGTTTAATAAAAAAGGGGAGCTGAACACTGACTTAGTCATAATACACCATAACTTTTTATTGGAGTAAAGAGTTAGATTAGATAAGAGAGGAGGGATGGAAAAAAGTAGGAGGCTTGAATTAAATGAAGGGAGCAAAAGTGAACCCCTCGTCCAGGCCAACCGGGCTCAGGGTGCCCAGTCTATAAATCCATCGGGCCTCTAATTGTCTCAGTTGTTGGTCCAGATTGCCTCCTCTTGGACCCATCTTCCATCTTTGTATCACCCAGAATTTCAAACAATTTGGATTACCGTCATGTTTTTCTACAAAGTGTTTTGCTACTGAGGTTTTACGCTTATGGTGGATGTCACCAAGGTGTTCCATTATTCTAGTTTTAACGGCCCTCGTAGTTTCACCTATGTAGAGGAGGGGGCAGGGGCACTGTATAGCATACACAACCCCTTCTGTTTCACAGTTGAAACAATCATATATACTTCAAAAGAACGTCCATCTTTTGGAGCAATAAAATCTTTACATTTCTGTACATTTGTACACACTTTGCATCTACCGCATTTAAACATTCCCTTTAAGGGACCGCTCAGCCAGGTTTTTTTCTTTGTACCCGCATTACAGCGCTTTGAGTCCCCAGGGAGAAAAGCGCTATATAAATATTATTGTTATTGTTATTACCACTCCTCACAGGTAGGAATGAATGTGTGAGGCTATCACCTAAGTTTTTTTCCCCTCCTATATGTAATTTAGGGAGTACGCGGTAGGTATGTACTCAACTGTGGATCTAATTTAAGAATTGACCAGTGTCTGTCAATAATTTTTTTGATAGTGTGACTGATTAGAAAACGTATTAATCAGTCTCGGTTTACCCCCTCCTATCATGGGATCTCTATTTCTGGGAATTAATAGATCTCTCCTCTCCATTCTCTAGTGCATCAGATATCACAGTTTTTGGGTATCCACGATTGATAAATCTTTTATTCAAGGTTTGACACTCTTCATTAAAATCTGACTCATTGGAGCAATTTCTACGAGCTCTAAGGAACTGCCCTTTTGGGATACCCTCAGGATGGTAACTCTCCCAAGCTAACAGGGAGTTTGTTGCTGTTGGCTTACGGTAAATCTTAGTGTCAAGTCCTCCATGATCATTCTTAGTAATTTGTACATCAAGAAAATTAATTGCATGTTGATTTATCTCATGGGTGAAATTATTGATGCCAAAGACCGCAACGCTCATTGAGTGAGTAATCGTGTGTTAGAAAAAGTGAGCTGAACCCAGCTGAGCCAACACCAGCCAAGTATATACCTGGGGCAACACCGGGCCATCAGCCAGTATGTTCATAATCAATTCCTGAATGAATATAGAAACACCTCTAGAGAAGGATGTATATTCATACATCCTACTCTAGAGGTGTTTCTATGTTGATTCATTCAGGAATTGATTATGAACATACTGGCTGATGGCCCGGTGTTGCCCGGCTATATATTTGGCTGGTGTTGGCTCAGCTGGGTTCAGCTCACCTTTTTTTCACCTAGCACACGATTACTCAGTTAATGGAAGGAGTGAGAAACCCATTGCTTGTTTAACCACTAAACTGTATCTCTTGTCAAGTGGGTCTCTTGCAAGCATTAGATTGCTGGTACAAACACTCACCTAAAGAATTATTATTATTATACCCCCTTTCGCCTTCAGAACTGCCTCAATTCTATGTGGCATTGATTCAACAAAGTGCTGAAAGCATTCTTTAGAAATGTTGGCCCATATTGATAGGATAGCATACAGCAGTTGGAGATTTGTGGGATGCACATCCAGGGCTACCATTCCATAACATCCCAAAGACGCTCTATTGGGTTGAGATCTGGTGACTGTGGGGGCCATTTTAGTACAGTGAACTCATTGTCATGTTCAAGAAACCAATGTGAAATGATTTGAGCTTTGTGACATGGTGCATTATCCTGCTGGAAGTAGCCATCAGAGGATGGGTACATGGTGGTTATGAAGGGATGGACATGGTCAGAAACAATGCTCAGGTAGCCCGTGGCAGTTAAATGATGCCCAATTGGCACTAAGGGGCCTAAAGTGTGCCAAGAAAACATTCCCCACACCATTACACCACCACCAGCCTACACAGTGATGAGGCATGATAGATCCATGTTCTCATTCTGTTTACGCCAAATTCTGACTATCGAGACTCATCAGTCTTCAACTGTCCAATTTTGGTGAGCTCATGCAAATTATAGCCTCTTTTTCCTATTTGTAGTGGAGATGAGTGGTACCCGGTGGGGTCTTCTGTTGTTGTAGTCCATCCGCCTCAAGGCTGTGCGTGTTGTGGCTTCACAAATGCTTTGCTGCATACCTCAGTTGTAACAAGTGGTTATTTCAGTCAACGTTGTTCTTCTATCAGCTTGAATCAGTCAGCCTATTCTCCTCTGATCTCTAGCATCAACAAGGCATTTTCGCCCACAGGACTACCGCATACTGGATGTTTTTCCCTTTTCACACCACTCTTTGTAAACCCTAGACATGGTTGTGTGTTTTTCCCAGTAACTGAGCAGATTGTGAAATACTCAGACTGGCCCGTCTGGCACCAACAACCATGCCACACTCAAAATTGCTTAAATCACCTTTCTTTCCCATTCTGACATTCAGTTTGGAGTTCAGGAGATTGTTTTGACCAGGACCACACCCATAAATGCATTGAAGCAACTGCCATGTGATTGGTTGATTAGATAATTGCATTAATAAGAAATTGAACAGGTGTTCCTAATAATCCTTTAGGGGAGTGTATTTATTCAGGTAGGAAAGAACGCCCTGTCTCTTAGTGGCATCAGAAATTCTGCTTACATTCCAGCTAAAACATGCCAAAGATAATTTAAAGAACACGTGACACCCATGCTAACCTAGAAATAAAAAACACAAATATAAGTAGATAAATATTAGTTCTACTTACATAACAGATGTATTGCACTGCCCACATTATGATTTCTGTGAATTTTATAAAGGAAAAGCAGAGAATCCTATTCTAGACAGTTTCCATCTTGGTTACCTTTGATACTCCCACTGAGGTCTATACTAGGAAGTGCACTGTCTTATGTCATAAGAAAGAGGGGGAAATAAAAGGAAGAGGAGGAATATATTATAGATAAAAAGACCCCCCAGAATGCAACTGTTTGGCAATGGCAATTGAAGGGTATGTGAACACTCCAAACCATAACAGCAGAAAAAGTTTTGAATGCAGGATTAGCATCATTATCACTTACTACACTCAAATCAGTTGCTGTTGAAATTTGATTTTTATGGTGACAATCCCGTTTTAAGCCCTCGTTCACACTGCACGCGTTGCCATCCTGATTTCGGCAATGCGTGCAGGATGCCGACACGAACTGAACTCTCAACTATCCTTTGCCTCACGATTCTGTACTCTGCCTGTCTGTATGGATGCCGACCCCGGCCCGACCTAGACTCTGCTCTTGCCTTCTGATTCTGTACTACGCTTATCTGATTGCCGCCGACCTTGGCTATCCTCTGACTACGTACTGGTTGCAGATTCTGTACCGCTGCCTAACCGATCAGTTATCGACTCGGCCTGTACGACCTCTCCTGTTCAGGTGATAGTCCCATAGCCAGGGGCTATCACCTGGAGTGCTATTGAGTACTGTGCACCTAATCACGTGTGATCACTGATTAAAGTACTGACTGTTCTGTCTATCTCTGCATTATTGGTGATTCTGCAGATCACCACATAATCAGATATAGCTTTTGTATTATTGGTGATACTGCAGATCACCAAATCAGAATCCTGTCACCAGCTGACACTAACAGTTACAGTCTGATGTTCACACTGCATGCGTTCCGGACCACTGTGGTCCGGGAACCCATGCTGCTCGCATTTTTTACCAAAACGCCCTGCTGACCGATTCACTTTCAGTGAATGGGATCAGCCACGCAACTCATAGAAACGCAAATGGCGTGCGTTCGTGCGCGTTGCGTTCTGAAATTACCTATGCAATTTGACCTGGCAAAGCAGAGAAAGTGTATATACTCGTGTATAAGCCGAATTTTTGGGACCAAAAAAGTGCTCCAAAAGTGGGGGGGGTCGGCTTATACACGAGTCGCCATGCCATTGTCCCCCTACCCAGTAACCCCCTCTATATAGTTATGGATGATTAGGGCACATATATAGTCACAAGGGTTTTCTACTCTCCCCCTCTAGAGCGGAGTATTATCTAAATTACAGCTATGTCCCCCGAGTGCCTCCCCTGCATATTGCAGTGTGGTTTAGCCGCACTGACAGTGTCTGCTCTCTCCCCCCCCCACCCCCGCCAGAGCGAAGCGGCATGTAAATATCAGCTGTGTGCTGATCTGATTGCCGCTCTCGCTGTGTGCAGAGAGATAAACTGCGGTGCGTGCTTCCTCCACTTACTTGCTAAAGTCCGTTCGTGCTGCGGGGATTTCTCTATAGCTGCTCTGATGCCGGCTCATCTCTATGACGGAAGCGCCACTAGATGGTGTCATAGAGATGAGCCGGCATCAGAGCAGCTATAGAGAAATCCCCGCAGCACGAACGGACTTTAGCAAGTAAGTGGAGGAAGCACGCACCGCAGTTTATCTCTCTGCACACAGCGAGAGCGGCAATCAGATCAGCACACAGCTGATATTTACATGCCGCTTCGCTCTGGCGGGGGTGGGGGGGGAGAGAGCCGACACTGTCAGTGCGGCTAAACCACACTGCAATATGCAGGGGAGGCACTCAGGGGACATAGCTGGACATAGCTGTAATTTAGATAATACTCCGCTCTAGAGGGGAACCCTTGTGACTGAATATGTGCCCTAATCACAAAGCACTATATAGAGGGGATACACTGGCTGAAACACACAGGATTTAGTTATAAACTGCTCTGCTCTGGATGGAGATGGGGAAAGTAAAGTGATGGCTGTAGATGTGCCCTAATCACACAGCACTATATAAAGAGGATACTCTGGCTGAGACACACAGGATTTATTTATAAACTGTTCGGCTCTGGAGGGGGAATGGGGACACAGTCATGGCCGCATATCCTCTCAAACTACGCTGCATATGCTGGGGGCACAGTCATTTGCAGGATTGGGCACTTGTTGTTTAGTGTATGGCTAGCAGGACAATGACTTTAGACCTCTGCATTGCTTCCCCCCCGGCTTATACTCGAGTCAATCATTTTTTCCAAGTTTTTTAGGTAAAAGTTGGGGGGTCGGCTTATACTCGGGTCGGCTTATACTCGAGTATATACGGTAATTGTCAGCTCTGGCTGCTACTAACACTGATTATAATGTGTGCTCCAGCTCACAAAATTAATTTTCGGCAGCCCTGGTGTTGTGTAATCTGCGCACGACATAGGACGCACTTGTAAAGCAATCATAGCCCCCCCTTAAACACATATATAGAATTTCTTCCTGTGCTACTTCATGTGGTAATACATTTCACATATTAATTTCTTACTGCAGAGAACCCTTTCCTAAATAAAAGGCTAAAACGTTTTTTTCCTCCACGTGCACATCATGTCCACTATTTATACATGTTTATTAGATGTCTAAGGCCTCTTTTCAAAAGCTAAAATGAGCCCAGTTCTTCGAACCTTTCCTGGTAAAGGAAACCTTCCATCCCTCCAATGAATTTTGTAGCTCATCTCTGCACCTGCTCTAAAACTGCAATGTCCTTTCTATAATACGGTGCCCAGAACTTGAAGAGACTCCGTAACAAAAATTGCATCCTGTTTTTTATCATCCTACAAAGTTCCAAAAACTATTCTAATGTGTTCTGGCTTACTGCAGCACTTTGTACGATCACAGTCTCTGTAATAAATCAATGTATCTTTCCCCTGTCAGACTTGTTGGCCTGTGTCTGGAAGGCTGCCAAGTTCTTCAGTGTTGTGGTTCTGCTATGAACTCCCCCTTCCAGGCCCCTCTATGCACACTGCCTGTGTATTATTTAGATTAGGGCAGCTTCTCTCTTATCTTTTACAAGCTGGATAAATCGTCCTCTGAGCTGGCTGGGCTTTCACATACTGAGGAATTACAGACAAAGGCAAAGCTGTTTGCATGAAGAAACGAGCAGCCTGAAACTTCAGTGCATGAGAACTGCAGGGGGAAAGAAACACACAAATAATCTCTTGAGATTCAAAAAGAAGGGTGTACACAGCCTGCTTGTGTATGGATGTATTTTCTATGTGTGGACATACTGTACACCAACCTACTTCCTGTTTTGGTGTCCATTTTGTTTGTTTACAAACAAACTTTTTAAAACTGTTTTTAACCACTTTTAATGCGGTGGGGAGCGACGAAATTGTGACAGAGGGTAATAGGAGATGTCCCCTAAAGCACTGGTATGTTTACTTTTGTGTGATTTTAACAATACAGATTCTCTTTAACCACATCACAACTGAGGGGTTTTACCCCTTGAGCACCAGAGCAATTTTCACCTTTCAGCGCTCCTTCCATTAATTCGTCTATAACTTTATAATTACATATCGCAATGAAATGAACTATATTTTGTTCTTTTCGCCACCAATTAGGCTTTCTTTAGGTGGGACATTATGCCAAGAATTATTCTATTCTAAATGTGTTTTAATAGGAAAATAAGAAAAAGGCCTTTATAGTTTTTAACCACTTGAGGACCACAGTCTTTCTACCCCTTAAGGACCAGAGCCTTCTTTTCCATTCAGACTACTGCAGATTTAACGGTTTATTGCTCGGTCTTACAACCTACTATCTAAATGAATTTTCCCTCCTTTTTTGTCATTAATACAGCTATCTTTTGGTGCTATTTGATTGTTGATGCAATTTTTAGTTTTTATTATATTCATCAAAAAAGACATGAATTTTGTCAGTGATAAAATTTGTCAAATAAAGTAAAATTTCTGTATACATTTTTGTCCAAATTTATTGTGCTACATGTCTGATTAAAAAAAACCAAAAAACATTCAGTGTATATTTATTGGTTTGGTTAAAGTTATAGCGTTTACAAACTTTGGTGCAAAAAGTGAATTTTCCCATTTTGAAGCATCTCTGACCTTTCTGAGCACCTGTCATGTTTCATGAGGTGCTAAAATTCCAGGATAGTATAAATATCCCCCAAATGACCCCATTTTGGAAAGAAGACATCCCAAAATATTCATTGAGAGGCATGGCGAGTTCATAGAAGATTTTATTTTTTGGCACAAGTTAGCGGAAAATGACACGGAGACAAAAAAAAAAAAAAGTTTCCATTTCTGCTAACTTGTGAAAAAAAAAAAATGAAATCTACCACGGACTCACTGTGTCCCTCTGAATACCTTGAAGTGTCTACTTTCCAAAATGGGGTCATTTGTGGGGTGTGTTTACTGTCCTGGCATTTTGGGGGGTGCGAAATTGTAAGCACCCCTGTAAAGCCTAAAGGTGCTCATTGGACTTTAGGCCCCTTAGCGCAGTTAGGCTGCAAAAAAGTGTCACACATGTGGTATTGCTGTACTCAGGAGAAGTAGTATAATGCGTTTTGTGGTGTATTTTTACACATACCCATGCTGGGTGGGAGAAATATCTCTGTAAATGACAATGTTTTGATTTTTTTTTTTTACACAAAATTGTTCATTTACAGAGAGATTTCTCCCACCCAGCATGGGTATGTGTAAAAATACACCCCAAAACACATTATACTACTCCTGAGTACAGCGAAACCACATGTGTGGCACTTTTTTTGCACCCTAACTGCGCTAAGGGGTCCAAAGTCCAATGAGTACCTTTAGGATTTCACAGGTCATTTTGAGAAATTTGGTTTCAAGACTACGCCTCACGGTTTAGGGCCCCTAAAATGCCAGGGCAGTTTAGGAACCTCACAAGTGACCCCATTTTAGAAAGACAACACCACAAGGTATTTTGTTAGAAGTATGGTGAGTTCATAGAAGATTTTTTTTTGTCACAAGTTAGCAGAAATTGACACTTTCTGAAAAAAAAATCAATTTCCGCTAACCAGAGACAAAAAATAAAATCTATGAACTCACAATACCCCTAACGGAATACCTTGGGGTGTCTTCTTTCTAAAATGGGGTCACTTGTGGGGTTCCTATACTGCCCTGGCATTTTAGAGGCCCTAAACTGTGAGGAGTAGGTCTTGAAACCAAATTTCTCAAAATGACCTGCGAAATCGTAAAGGTACTCATTGGACTTTGGGCCCCTTAGCGCAGTTAGGGTGCAAAAAAGTGCCACACCTGTGGTACCGCCGTACTCAGGAGAAGCAATATAATGTGTTTTGGGGGGTATTTTTACATATACCCATGCTGGGTGGGAGAAATATCTCTGTAAATGACAATTTTCATTGATATTTCTCCCACCCAGCATGGGTATGTGTAAAAATACATCACAAAACACATTATACTACTTCTCCTGAGTATGGCGATACCACATGTGTGGCACTTTTTTGCACCCTAACTGCGCTAAGGGGCCCAAAGTCCAATAAGTACCTTTACGATTTCACAGGTCATTTTGAGGCATTTGGTTTCTAGAATACTCCTCACGGTTTAGGGCCCCTAAAATGCCAGGGCAGTATAGGAACCCCACAAGTGACCCCATTTTAGAAAGAAGACACCCCAAGGTATTCCGTTAGTAGTATGGTGAGTTCATAGAAGATTTTATTTTTTGTCACAAGTTAGCGGAAATTGTTTTTTTTTTTTTTCACAAAGTGTCATTTTCCACTAACTTGTGACAAAAAAATAAAATCTTCTATGAACTCACCATACTAACGGAATACCTTGTGGTGTCTTCTTTCTAAAATGGGGTCACTTGTGGGGTTCCTACACTGCCCTGGCATTTTAGGGGCCCTAAACCGTGAGGAGTAGTCTGGAAAGCAAATGCCTCAAAATGACCTGTGAATAGGACGTTGGGCCCCTCAGCGCACCTAGACTGCAAAAAAGTGTCACACGTGGTATCGCCGTACTCAGAAGTAGTATAATGTGTTTTGGGGTGTATTTTTACACATACCCATGCTAGGTGGGAGAAATATCTCTGTAAATGGACAATTGTGTGTAAAAAAAAAAACAAAAAATTGTCATTTACAGAGATTTCTGCCACCCAGCATGGGTATGTGTAAAAATACACCCCAAAACATTATACTACTTCTCCTGAGTACGGTGATACCACATGTGACACTTTTTTGCAGTCTAGGTGCGCTGAGGGGCCCAACGTCCTATTCACGGGTCATTTTGAGGCATTTGGTTTCTAGACTACTCACGGTTTAGGGCCCCTAAAATGCCAGGGCAGTATAGGAACCCCACAAGTGACCCCATTTTAGAAAGAAGACACCCCAAGGTATTCCGTTAGGTGTATGGTGAGTTCATAGAAGATTTTATTTTTTGTCACAAGTTAGTGGAATATGACACTTTGTGAAAAAAAAACAAAAATTAATTTCCGCTAACTTTTGACAAAAATAAAATCTTCTATGAACTCGTCATACACCTAACGGAATACCTTGGGGTGTCTTTCTAAAATGGGGTCACTTGTGGGGTTCCTATACTGCCCTGGCATTTTAGGGGCCTAAAACCGTGAGTAGTCTGGAAACCAAATGCCTCAAAATGACTGTTCAGGGGTATAAGCATCTGCAAATTTTGATGACAGGTGGTCTATGAGGGGGCGAATTTTGTGGAACCAGTCATAAGCAGGGTGACCTCTTAGATGACAGGTTGTATTGGGCCTGATCTGATGGATAGGAGTGCTGGGGGGGGGGGGGGTGACAGGAGCTGATTGATGGGTGTCTTAGGGGGTGATTAGAGGGGAAAATAGATGCAATCAATGCACTGGGGAGGTGATCGGAAGGGGGTCTGAGGGTTTGGCCGAGTGATCATGAGCCCACACGGGGCAAATTAGGGCCTGATCTGATGAGTAGGTGTGCTAGGGGGTGACAGCCGTCACCTATAAATTCCTTCTGTCCGCCTGCACCCTCACCCACCACTAACTGCCTTCCCCCCGCTCCACAAGACCAGTCTCCCACTCTAACATCTTTCACCACACTAACTGAACAGTGTCTTTCCTCACTAATCTCCAAAGCGCATCTCACTACCTGTGCCCTGGACCCCATTCCCTCTCATCTAATCCCCCAGCTTTCCTCCTCCTTTAATCCCGCTCTAACAACTCTATTCAACCTTTCTATCTCCACTGGCACTTTTCCTTCCTTATTCAAACAAGCTATCATCACACCACTAATCAAAAAACCCTCTCTTGAACCAACTTCTCTATCCAACTACCGTCCTGTCTCGCTCCTCCCCTTTGCTTCTAAACTGCTGGAACGTCACATCCATTCAGAATTGTCTGCCTTTCTCTCTACCAACTCCTTACTTGACCCCTTTCAATCTGGATTCCGCACACACCATTCCACTGAAACTGTCCTCACGAAAGTTGCTAATGACCTACTGGTAGCTAAATCCAAAGGCCAGTTCTCCATTCTAATACTCCTTGACCTTTCCTCTGCCTTTGACACGGTTGATCATGCTCTGCTTCTGCAGACACTGTCATCTTTAGGAATCAAGGGACAAGCACATTCCTGGATCTCCTCTTATCTCTCTGGACGCTCTTACACTGTCTCCTTCTCTAACACCAAGTCCTCTCCACAGCCAGTCTGTTGGTGTACCTCAAGGCTCTGTTCTTGGGCCACTTCTTTTCTCAATCTACACCCGTGGCCTGGGACAACTAATTAACTCTTTTGGCTTCCAGTATCACCTCTATGCGGATGACACCCAAATCTATCTCTCAGCTCCTGACCTGTCCTCACTACTATCCAGAGTCCCCGACTGTCTACGTGCCATTTCTGCATTCATGTCCTCCCGCTTCCTCAAACTCAACATGACTAAAACGGAAATTGTGATTTTTCCACCATTGCTATCTACACCCCCACCAATTGCAACCATAACGGTAGACAACACCCCAATAACCTCAACCACTAAGGCCCGCTGCTTGGGGGTTATACTTGACTCAGAGCTCTCCTTTAAACCTCACATTGCCTCTTTAACCACCACCTGCTATTTCCAGCTCAAAAATATATTCCGTATCCGTCCCTTCCTCACACAAGAGGCCACCAAAATGCTTGTTCATGCCTTAATCATCTCCCGCCTAGACTACTGCAACACCCTGCTCTGTGGCCTACCAAAATACAGGCTAGCTCCTCTCCAATCCCTTCTAAATGCAGCGGCCCGCCTCATTCACCTTTCCACACGCTCTTCCGATGCAGCCCCACTGTGCCGTTCTCTCCACTGGTTACCCATTACCCAGAGGATCCAGTTCAAACTCCTGACTCTAACATTCAAAGCCCTCCACGAGTTGTCTCCTCCATACATCTCCTCACTAATCTCAAGATATTGTCCCTCCCGCAACCTTCGCTCCTCCCAAGAAATTCTCCTGGCCTCTAAGCTGATCACCTCCTCTCATGCTCGCATCCAGGACTTTACACGAGCATCAGCCCTTATCTGGAACTCTCTTCCACAGCCTGTACGTCATGCTCCAAACCTGGACATCTTCAAACGCACTCTTAAAACACACCTTTTCAGACAAGCTTATAACATTCTATAGCCCTTTATTTACTTATTTGTCACAATGTAATCAGAGGCAAAGAATCACTGCCTCATCCATCCTCCACCCCCGTACCTAGTGTGTCCCCCACTACCCATTAGATTGTAAGCTCGCAAGGGCAGGGTCATCCTCCTAATGTTTACTGTTTTTGTAACAATATTTGTGCTGCTTGGAACTCTGCTGTATATTTGTTAGTTGTATCTATGTTCCCCTTGTCTTATTGTGCTTTGTAAAGCGCTGCGGAATATGTTGGTGCTATATAAATAAAAAATAATAATAATAATAATAATTGATGGGTGTCTCAAGGTGTGATTAGAGGGGGGAATAGATGCAAGCAATGCACTGGCGAGGTGATCAGGGCTGGGGTCTGAGGGCCTTCTGAGGGTGTGGGCGGGTGATTGGGTGCCCTAGGAGCAGATAGGGGTCTGATCTGAAAGGTAGCAGTGACAGGGGGTGATTGATGGGTAATTAGTGGGTGTTTAGAGGAGAGAACAGATGCACACCATGCCCTTGGGAGGTGATCTGACGGCGGGTTTGTGGGCGATCTGATGGTGTGGGTGATCAGATTGCCCGCAAGGGGCAGGTTAGGGGCTGATTGATGGGTGGCAGTGACAGGGGGTGATTGATGGGTGATTGGCAGGTGATCAGGGGGGATAGATGCATACAGTGCACAAGGGTGGGGGGTTTGGGGGGGGGGGGTTCTGGGGAGAATCTGAGGGGTGGGGGGGGGGGGTGATCAGGAGGGATCAGGGGGCAGTTAGGACCTAAAATAAAAAAATAGCGTTGCCAGATAGTGACAGGGAGTGATTGATTGGTGATTAGAAGAGTGATTGGATGCAAACAGTGGTCTGGGGGGTGGGCAGGGGGGTCTGAGGGGTGCTGTGGGCGATTAGAGGGAAGGGGGGGGGCAGGATCAGTGTGTTTGGTGCGACATAGGGTGGCTGCAGCCTGCCCTGGTGGTCCCTCGGACACTGGGACCACCAGGGCAGGAGGCAGCCTGTATAATACACTTTGTATACATTACAAAGTGTATTATACACTTTGTATGCCGCGATCGTGGGGTTAACAACCCGCCGGCGCTTCCGAACGGCCGGCGGGTTGTAGTCGCGGGTGGGCGGAGCCAGTTGCCGGGGGAAGGGCGCGTCACTAGTGACGCGATCGCTCCCAGGGCAGGCTGAAAGGACGCAACACTGATGAGCAGATTGCGGTCCTTTCGGCGTCCACTTGGCCGCCGCCCATCGGCTGTGGGCGGTTGGCAAGTGGTTAATAATGTGAACCAAATAACATGATGGAGATGAGGCGCTGCAATTTACAGCAGAGATTTTTGAAGGCCGCTGACCTCTGCTTTTATTTATTTTTTTTTTTATTCAGAGGCTATTTGGATGAGGCGCCCCCTGATATAAGCATTGTGAGCTAACCACAGGGTTGTGGGGGAGATGCCCGGCTAATCATTTAGGTCAAAATAATCTTTTAAGTGGTCCGCGATCTCAAGTCTAGTCCCGGGTTTAATAAGGAGGGACTCAATCCTCAATGATTGGAAGGGAGAGGCATCGAGCTGCAGGTCTAAACAGGGAAGGACCTTGTCGTGATGAGGTAGAGCTGAGTACATATGTCTCCCATAGAGCAGAGATGCAGCAGTAAAAGTAGTCATCATAACGATCAATTTTAGCATAACTATTATAAGCAACGAATAGTGTGTAAACCCCATTTTACTTCCATTAACCTCCCTCCAAGCATCAATAAGGAAATTATCCTCAAGAATTGTGCCAAGGGCGGAACGTTGCAATTTAGATAATTTGTCAGGTGAGGGTGAAGACTTATCCAGTCAGTCATTCAGCGTGAGGTTACAGTCACCGCACCATACTGTTTGAGGCAGTATTTTTTTTTTTTTTTAGAAATCAGTTTAAAGAGGAACTCCAGTGAAAATATTACAGTTAGACTTACCGGTAACTGTATTTCTAGACGTCATACGGGACACTGGAGATGTGGCTCCGCCCATCCAATCAGTGGAAACCACCTGAAAGAGTAAAAAGAGTATTAATAGCCCCCAACCTCCCCTGGCTCCTCAGTGTAATGAAAGTAACTTCCAACTAAAACACAGAGAAGAGGAGAGGAAATAAAAGACACCTCAAAAGAAGTGTAACCCATAAACCCCCAATCCAATAGCCGTAAGAGAGTGCGACAGGAATAGAGGTGGGTCGGTGTCCCGTATGACGTCTAGAAATACAGTTACCGGTAAGTCGAACTGTAATATTCTCTAGCCGTCATACGGGACACTGGAGAGATAAACAAGTAGTCTGAAAAGACATAACTAGGGAGGGCCACAACCCTGGAGTACTACTCTGCCAAAACAACACCGTACTATGCATAGGTCCACAGAACCGTATGGGCAGTAAATTCCCATGCAGAACAGTTCTGCCACACAACCGCACTGGCCCTCAGAGCAGGATTGTCAACTCTGCTCTGCATCCACCTATATCCTCTCTACAAGATTTTCAATCTCCACAGCCAGCATAGGTAAAGTGCCGGCCTGTATATCAGACCAATTCGAAACAGGTTTGCAGACCAATTCGAAAGAGGCTCGAAGTCAAAATCAAAACAGACGAAGTCAAAATCAAAACAGACGAAGTCAAAATCAAAACAGACGAAGTCAAAATCAAAACAGACGAAGTCAAAACCGATAGAAAGTCATCATCGAAAGACTGAAAGTCATCATCGAAAGACAGAAAGTCATCATCGAAAGACTGAAAGTCATCATCGAAAGACTGAAAGTCATCATCGAAAGACTGAAAGTCATCATCGAAAGACTGAAAGTCATCATCGAAAGACTGAAAGTCATCATCGAAAGACTGAAAGTCATCATCGAAAGACTGAAAGTCATCATCGAAAGACTGAAAGTCATCATCGAAAGACTGAAAGTCATCATCGAAAGACTGAAAGTCATCATCGAAAGACTGAAAGTCATCATCGAAAGACTGAAAGTCATCATCGAAAGACTGAAAGTCATCATCGAAAGACTGAAAGTCATCATCGAAAGACTGAAAGTCATCATCGAAAGACTGAAAGTCATCATCGAAAGACTGAAAGTCATCATCGAAAGACTGAAAGTCATCATCGAAAGACTGAAAGTCATCATCGAAAGACTGAAAGTCATCATCGAAAGACTGAAAGTCATCATCGAAAGACTGAAAGTCATCATCGAAAGACTGAAAGTCAAAATCGAAAGACTGAAAGTCAAAATCGAAAGACTGAAAGTCAAAATCGAAAGACTGAAAGTCAAAATCGAAAGACTGAAAGTCAAAATCGAAAGAGACTCTAAGTCAAAATCTCGAAAGACTCGAAGTCATAATCGAAAGACTCGAAGTCATAATCGAAAGACTGAAAGTCAAAATCGAAACAGACTTAATCGAAAGACTGAAAGTCAAAATCGAAACAGACTCGAAATCAAAATCGAAACAGACTCGAAGTCAAAATCGAAAGACTCGAAGTCATAATCGAAAGAATCTAAGTCATAATCGAAAGACTCAAAGTCATAATCGAAAGAATCTAAGTCATAATCGAAAGACTGAAAGTCAAAATCGAAACAGACCCGAAGTCATAATGGAAAGAGACAAAGACATAATCGAAAGAGACAAAGTCATAATGGAAAGAGACAAAGTCATAATGGAAAGAGACAAAGTCATAATGGAAAGAGACAAAGTCATAATGGAAAGAGACAAAGTCATAATCGAAAGAGACAAAGTCATAATCGAAAGAGACAAAGTCCTAATCGAAAGAGACAAAGTCCTAATCGAAAGAGACAAAGTCCTAATCGAAAGAGACAAAGTCCTAATCGAAAGAGACAAAGTCCTAATCGAAAGAGACAAAGTCATAATCGCAACATACTAAAAATCATAATCACAACATACTGAAAGTCATAATCGCAACATACTGAAAGTCATAATCGCAACATACTGAAAGTCATAATCGCAACATACTGACAGTCATAATCGAAACCGACTGAAAGTCGTAATCGAAACAGATTCGAAGTCAAATTCGAAACAAGGGACTCCCTGAAAACTAACCAGAGATTCATTTCTTGAAAGTTTCCATTACTCCTTAATTGTCAATCACCATCGCTTCAGTGCAGGTTTGACAAATCATCATGTTCTAATATTGGGGAAGCCAATTGCTGCAATGGCAACAATTCACCTTCACCCCACCTGCTGCTTAACATTCACAGCTAGATCACATGGACACAGAGGATAGGAGAAAAGAAAAAAATAGATACAGGGAAAATCACTCTCTAATCCTAAACATATGAGTGCACATCCCTGCAAAATGTTAGTTTCTGCATCTAGCATAGGAAACAAATGACTCCTTAAAGAGACTCTAACAATTTTTTCAGCCTTAGTTCTTCTATCCTATGAGTTCCTATGCCTGTTCTAATGTGCTGGGGCTTACTGCAGCTCTTCCTAATTACACTGTCTCTGTAATAATTCAATGTATCTTTCCTCTGTCCTGTTTGTCGGGCTAAGGCTTTGATTGTGTGGAATGTGCAGGGCTGCTTGTGATTGGTAGAAGCGATACACACCCTCTGCAGGCCCCCTGCATACTCACACACTATGCTTAGCTGAGCCTATTAGAAGCTGGTTAGTTTGTTTGTAAACATTGCCTAAAACTGTTAATTACAAGCCAGGATTGCAGCAGAGAGTGGCAGAAACAGCACAGAGGGGCACAGGAGAAAATAAGGAATAGAATGGTATGCTTTTTAGTGTAAGAATATTAGAGTACAGATTCTCTTTAAAGAGACTCCGTAACAAAAATTGCATCCTGTTTTTTATCATGCTACAAGTTCCAAAAGCTATTCTAATGTGTTCTGGCTTACTACAGCACGTTCTACTATCACCATCTCTGTAATAAATCAACTTCTCTCTCTCTTGTCAGACTTGTCAGCCTGTGTCTGGAAGGTTGCCAAGTTCTTCAGTGTTGTGGTTCTGTGATGCATCTCCCCCCTCCAGGCCCCTCTCTGCACACTGCCTGTGTGTTTTTTTAGATTAGGGCAGCTTCTCTCTTCTCTCTTACAAGGTGGATAAATCCTCCTCTGAGCTGGCTAGGCTTTCACATACTGAGGAATTACATACAGGCAGAGCTGTCTGCACTCTGCAGGAAGAAACAGCATGACACTTCAGTGGAAGATAGCTGCAGGGGGAAAGAAACACACAAATGATCTCTTGAGATTCAAAAGGAAGGGTGTATACAGCCTGCTTGTGTATGGATGTATTTTCTATGTGTGGACATACTGTACATCAACCTACTTCCTGTTTTGGTGGCCATTTTGTTTGTTTATAAACAAACTTTTTAAAACTGTTTTTAACCACTTTTAATGCGGCGAGGAGCGGCGAAATTGTGACAGAGGGTAATAGGAGATGTCCCCTAACGCACTGGTATGTTTACTTTAGTGCGATTTTAACAATACAGATTCTCTTTAAGACTGCTCAGGGCTTTCCTTACCCCCTCTTTGTATAAATTGTCAATCACTACAGCACTCATAGATCTAGTGCAGGCTTGACAAATTATCTCGTTATAATACTGGGGAAGCTTAATGTTGCAATAGCAACTTTTTTAGTTTTTGGCTTCTCCAAACATTATCCTATACCTCCCCCGCTTTTACTTTCAGCTTGCTATGATATAGATAGCGGGAAAGGATAAAACACAGGTGAAATCACACTCTAAACTGCATAATATGAGTGTATATCCCTGCAAAAAAACACTATCAGTGCACACACCTCATCTGCTGGAACAGACTAGGAAGCCTCATGCCTGTTATCCCATCTCTCCAGCATGGTCAATGCACTCACCTCTGCTGCTGGAACAGACTGGGAAGCCTCTTGCCTGTGATCCCATCTCTCCAGCATGGTTAATGCACTCACCTCTGCTGCTGGACAGACTGGGAAGCCTCTTGCCTGTGCTCCCATCTCTCCAGTATGGTCAATGCAGTCACCTCTGCTGCTGGAACAGACTGGGAAGCCTCTTGTCTGTGATCCCATCTTTCCAGTATGGGGGAGAACAACAGGAGCAGTTTCATTTCTTATGCTGCCTAGTTCTCCTATATTAGACTCCCCCACCAGCGCCAGCTTCCCAACCATCGCTTGTGGCCCAGGGATTTCCTGCATGCGCAGTGCTGCCAAGAGGATGCCAAGCAGCTGGGGGAGAGTCCCACGATCCTTGCCCGCACAAATGCATACGGAGGGCAGAGTGATCGACATCCGAACACCACGTTCGGCAGAAAACCGGGTGCATAAAGAGACGCCACTTAGCGTTCACAACGATCACCCAACACCCGGTCTTCTCTTGGCCTCACCACCTAGTGAAGCTAAAAAATAATAAAAACTAAGGGAGCTACTCCTCTTCGGTGTTTCCGGGACGGAAACCAAATTAAACTGAGGAGCCAGGGGAGGGTGGGGGCTATTAATACTCTTTTTACTCTTTCAGGTGGTTTCCACTGATTGGATGGGCGGAGCCACATCTCCAGTGTCCCGTATGACGGCTAGAGAATAATGTAATTTAAAAAGTGCTTATTTTTACAAGAATTATGTATAAATGATTTAGTCAGTAGAGATGGCCCGAACGGTCCACCCGGCAGGTAGTTCACGTGGATATCAGCTACACGCGCCAGGTAGCGAACAGATGGCGCATTTGACCCGCCCCCTATAACTCGTCATTGGGCTAAACTTTGACCTTCTACATCACAGTCAGCAGACACATGGCAGCCAATCAGGCTGCATTTACCCACGGACCCCCTCCCCCCCATAACAACGCCACAGCGTCGGCCATGTTCACACTCTGCTGATGTCATTAGTGAATGGAAGGGAGAGGTTGCTGGAGAGATAGGGAAAAGATAAGTTAGGCTCCTGTTAGCTTGTTCCTCGCTGAAATTTGTTGTTGAAAGCACCCCAAAACAGCTCTTGAGGGCTAATGCTCTTCTGATGTGTTTTTTTTTTGTGTGCGACACTGACACAGCATAGATATAGCCCTGTCGCAGCTGTGCCCTTGCTTGCTGACACCGTATTAGAGCAGTGCATTTCTTCCCACTATTTGTGTGATTTAACTTACTAAAGCATAGCTCTATTTGTGGGTGACACTGCATAGATACAGCCCACAGACAGCTGCTGGCTGCTTGGTATTTGTAGTCCCACTGATTGCCTGCACAACTGTATTAGACCAGTGCATATCTTTCCACTGCATCTGAGTGACTGCACACTATTAGAGCAGTGCATATATTAACATTGCATCTGTGTGCGTGCACACTGTATTAGAGCAGTGCATATCTTTCCACTGCATCTGTGTGACTGCACACCGTATTAGAGCAGAGCATATCTTTCCACTGCATCTGAGTGACTGCAAACTGTATTAGACCAGTGCATATCTTTCCCTTGTATTTGTGTGATTGAACTTACTAAAGCATAGCTCTCTTTGTGTGTGACACACTACATACAGCCCACAGAGAGACAGGGACAGTTCTCTAGGCTGTTCTTTATTGCTGATCGCACCCCAAAACAAAAGCACTTTTGTTTTGGGGTGCTCATAGTGTGTGTGTGTGTGTGTGTGTGTGTGTGTGTGTGTGTGTGTGTGTGTGTGTGTGTGTGTGTGTGTGTGTGTGTGTGTGTGTGTGTGTGTGTATATATATATATATATATATATATATATATATATATATATATATATATATACACATATATACATGCCACAGTCATTGGTCTTATCCAAAAAGGCAGAGAAATGTTCCATTGCTTGCAAGTCTCCACTGCGTGGCACTGCATTGTGCATTGGAGTTAGGGGATACCACCCCCACCACAAATGGCAGCCAGGCCTTCAGCTGCCGGCAGCCTGACACCTGCTGACTTTTAGTTTTTTTTTGAAAATAATCATTTAAATTAGACTTATTACCTTGACATTTTTTATAAATACAGTTTTTCTTACTAACAAATCTATACATAAAAAACTTTCAATTTTTTTTTCAATAACCTACCTTTCCCTGAAACTTATAAAAACTGATACCACAACTTGAGAAGGCACCATACAGGTCAGCGCTTGTCAGCACTTGGCAGGTATTAGCTCTGGAATTACCACTTATCAAAGCAACATATCAGGAAAAAAAAATTTTAGAATTTTATAAGCAACTTCAATTTTCAATTAATAAAAAAACAAAAGCGTATTTTTCAATTTTTATCATCATGGCCTGCACTCTCGCCCACACGCTCTGGTTGCTGTGCCTGCTGGGGTAAAGGTTGTGAAGGGAAGTCAGCTCTAATGTTATGCTCCTCAAGGATACGTTTCCCCTCCTCCAAAATTTTGACGACATGGATTATTCTGAAAGTACAACTGGCAAGGAAAGCCCCATTTGTAGAGCATGTCCTCTTTCATTAAGGCAGGTCACAGGTCCTAGTTCCCTCCTCTTCTGTAAGGTTTGAGGAGTAATAGCACCAAAGATCTGGACCGATTGAGGGTGGCGTGACAAGCCTTGAGGAGTCATTTCAGGTTCACAAAGTGGTACTTGAGAGCATTTGAAGGTTTCCCTTGGCGCATTGAACCTGGAATGATGTTGATGGAGGCATGCCGTCTGGTTGCATGCCGTTGAGTGGGGTCCATCTTGAGGAGACAACTTTATAGTATTTTTGGTCTGGGTTATTCTGGTTGTAAAATACGAGTCAAGCACAAGAGAGGGAACGGTGGTGGGTGGGTGTGTGTGGATCTTTCCTTGCTCTACAGGGCAATTTTTACTATATGATGCATTGCAGTTTTGTTTAACAGGAGCCAAGCTATTCTACTTTCTTATATCCCCGCTTTGATGTGCAACAAATGTATGTCTATGCTCGCTCATGGTAGTCAAAAGAATCATAAAAACAAAATATAAACAAACAAAAAGATTAATGGGGCACTACAGCGAAAAACTGTAAAATTTTTAAATATGTGCAAACATATACAAATAAAGGGGCCCATACACCTAACGATTTTCCCGCCGATATACGGCTGCGCACACCGCTGACAGAACGATCGATTTCAGTCCGAAATCGATCGTTCCCGTCGATCCATCCGTGCGGAAGATTTTTCTCGATCGCCGGCGGGTCGGAAGTGCGTCGATAGTGGCGTTCGAATGCCCGACGACCGACACAATACAGCGGGTATACATTACCTGTTCCGGCCGGCGCGAGTCTCCTGGTCCCCGTTGTCTTCTTTCCGCACTGGGTTCCGGACCGGCTGCAGCTACACGGAACTTCCTGTCCTGGCAGGAAGTTTAAACAGTAGAGCGCCCTCTACTGTTTAAACTTCCGAGGACAGTAAGTTCAGTAGCTGCAGGAACGGTCTGGAGCCCGGAGCGGAGAAGAAGACAGCGGGGACCAGGGGACTCGCGCCGGCCAGAACAGGCAATGTATGCAGGGGGGGGGGGGGTTCAGCTCCACAGATTGTGATCGGTTTCAGGCTGAAATCGATTCACAATCTGTTTGCAGTAAAGGTGGCCATACGATCCCTCTCTGATCAGATTCTGATCAGATGGCAAATCGACCAGTGTATGGCCACCTTTAGAAGTACGTTTTTTTCCAGAGTAAAATGAGCCATAAATTACTTTTCTCCTATGTTGCTGTCACTTACAGTAGGCAATAGAAATCTGACAGAAGTGACAGGTTTTGGACTAGTCCATCTCTTCATAGGGGATTCTCAGCAAGGCTTTTATTCTTTATAAAGATATTCCCTAAAAAGGATTTAAACAATGGTGCTGGCCAGCTTCCCTGCTCGCTACACAGTTTTTTGGCAGTTGGACAGAGCAACTGCCATTCACTAAATGCTTTTGAAAATAAATATATCCCTGAGAATCCATTATAAAAAAAATGGACTAATCCAAAACCCGTCACTTCTGTCAGATTTCTACTACCTACTGTAAGTGACAGCAACATAGGAGGAAAGTACTTTATGGCTCATTTTACTCTGGAAAAAATGTACTTCTTATTTGTATATGTTTGCACATATTTTAAAATTTACAGTTTTTCACTGTAGTGTCCCTTTAAGGAGTAAGAGCCCAAAATTCTGTCTTCCCAAAATGATCAAATCTTCCTGTACTTCTTAAAGAAAACCTGAACTGAAGATTAAAAAACAAAATAAACATACACAAGTCATACTTACCTCCTGTGTAGTCTACTCCTCAATCTATTTTTCCTCTCCTGCGTCCTGTTTGTCCACTGTGATCAATGGAATTCTCCGTCCTCCATTTTGAAAATGGCTATTACCCCATAACAGCTTCCTGGTCAGCACACTGTTAAACTGTAACATCGCCCACTTGAGCCATAGGGAAACATGGACACATCAGTTCTCCTCTCAGCTGTAACTGACAGCAACTGATAGATAACTGACAGCAACTGATATATTTCAGTTCTGACAAAATGTTGTCAGAACTGGAATGGATCACTGTAAGAAGAAAATAGTGCGCTTCTGAGACGAACTGATGGCAAGGTAACTATTTAATGTTCATTTGAAGTTACCTCGTGTGTTTATTTTAAATAATTTTACTCAGTACAGGTTCTCTTTAAGACATCTTCCATTTAGGACATCTATTTAGATGCAGTCACCGGCCTTAACAGCTTGCATAATGGAAGTAATGGAAATGCAATTAATATGTGTACCCGTAATTAAAGCATGTCCATAGCAGGACCTAAAGCAACTTCGTTCTCTACAAATGGTATAAAAAGGGAGTCAGAACCCTCGTTAGAGCAATTTCCCAACAGGGATCAGCTGGTCTATACTGGGATATATGGACCGAACACACCCACTTTAACTTTTGTGAAATGAATGTTTACGTTAATCACTGCAGAATTACTGCCCATTTGGGTAAAAAGTTAAGCAAACCATTCTGTAATTCTACACAAATTCAACTTGTACATTCCTGAATGCTGTATTTTGCTAAACATTAGGTAGATCAGTCTAAACTGTTTTGTAATTTGAAGTCTATGTCACTATATGGAAGTTTAAAAGGCGCGTCTATTTGCTCTGGATTTGGCTGAAGGGAATGCTTCAACAAAACTAATGCTAGTGCACATAAAGAGTGCCACATACAGTGGGTTGCAAAAGTATTCGGCCCCCTTGAAATTTTCCACATTTTGTCATATTACTGCCACAAACATGAATCAATTTTATTGGAATTCCACATAAAAGACCAACACAAAGTGGTGTACACATGAGAAGTGGAACGAAAATCATACATTATTCCAAACATTTTTTTTACAAATAACTGCAAAGTGGTGTGTGCATAATTATTCGGCCCCCTTAGATCTGAGTGCAGTCAGTTGCCTATAGACATTGCCTGATGAGTGCTATTGACTAAATAGAGTGTACCTGTGTGTAATCTAATGTCAGTACAAATACAGCTGCTCTGTCTGTGAGAGCCTCAGAGGTTGTCTAAGAGAATATTGGGAGCAACAACACCATGAAGTCCAAAGAACATGCCAGAACGGTCAGGGATAAAGTTATTGAGAAATTTAAAGCAGGCTTAGGCAACAAAAAGATTTCCAAAGCCTTGAACATCCCACGGAGCACTGTTCAAGTGATCATTCAGAAATGGAAGGAGTATGGCACAACTGTAAACCTACCAAGACAAGGCCATCCACCTAAACTCACAGGCCGAACAAAGAGCGCTGATCAGAAATGTCAAGAGGCCCATGGTGACTCTGGATGAGCTGCAGAGATCTACAGCTCAGGTGGGAGACTCTGTCCATAGGACAACTATTATTCATGCACTGTACAAAGTTGGCCTTTATGGAAGAGTGGCAAGAAGAAAGGCATTGTTAACAGAAAGCATAAGAAGTCCCGTTTGCAGTTTGCCACAAGCCATGTGGGGGACACAGCAAACATGTGGAAGAAGGTGCTCTGTTCAGATGAGACCAAAATGGAACTTTTTGGCCAAAATGCAAAACGCTATGTGTGGCGGAAAACTAACATTGCACATCACTCTGAACACACCATCCCCACTGTCAAATATGGTGGTGGCAGCATCATGCTTGGGGGGTGAATCTCTTCAGCAGGGACAGGGAAGCTGGTCAGAGTTGATGGGAAGATGGATGGAGCCAAATACAGGGCAACCTTGGAAGAAAACCTCTTGGGGACTGCAAAAGACTTGAGACTGGGGCAGAGGATCACCTTCCAGCAGGACAATGACCCTAAACATAAAGCCAGGGCAACAATGGAATGGTTTAAAACAAAACATATCTATGTGTTAGAATGGCTCAGTCAAAGTCCAGATCTAAATCCAATCGAGAACCTGTGTCAAGATCTGAAAACTGCTGTTCACAAACGCTGCCCATCTAATCTGACTGAGCTGGAGCTGTTTTGCAAAGAATAGGCAAGGATTTCAGTCTCTAGATGTGCAAAGCTGGTAGAGACATACCCTAAAAGACTGGCAGCTGTAATTGCAGCAAAAGATGGTTCTACAAAGTATTGACTCAGGGGGCAGAATAATTACGCACACCCCACTTTGCAGTTATTTGTAAAAAATGTTTGGAATCATGTATGATTTTTGTTCCACTTCTCACATGTACACCACTTTGTATTGGTCTTCCACATGAAATTCCAATAAAATTGATGCATGTTTGTGGCAGTAATGTGACAAAATGTGGAAAACTTCAAGGGGGCCGAATACTTTTGCAACCCACTGTATATTACTCAATTTTTTTCAGGAAAACACAAGCATTAATTTAGAGTATGTACTGTACAACACAGATGGAACATGGCAATGATGGTGTTCTCCAGCACTGAGCCCATTCAAAAGACAGAGTGTACCCAAGGTACCATGATGCAATAAACGTGCATATAGGCCATCATTCATAAAAGCAGTGCGGTAAAAAAAATCTGTGCGGGAAAATACCGCATTCGGTAGTTTAGACTTCTTTGTGCTCATTCATAAAAATGTTTACAGTTGCGATACAAGTTCGGTATTTTCCCTGGACTAGGCAGGCGGTATGTTTGTGTAACATGAGAAGCTGCGGAGGTGATACATTTTCTCCTCCAGAGACAGCGTTACTATAGAAGAGGCAGCCCCAGCATCCCTTTACATGTGCATTTTTTAAAAACGGCCTCTCCTTGCAGGCGACAGCGGCAGCTCAGCAGATGGTGAATCGGTTTCAGGCTGAAATCGATTCACAATCTGTTCGCAGTAAAGGCAGCCATACGATCCCTCTCTGATCAGATTCGATCAGAGAGGGATCTATCTGTTGGTCGAACCTGATGGCAAATCGACCAGTGTATGGCTACCTTAAGTCTTTCTAAACAATCTATTTAATTGCCACAACTTAGAGGAAGTTCAACAAAATGTTACACATGCAGGCTTTCTGATGTGAAATATATCTGAAAACAGGTACCCGGTACCCAAGGGGTTAAAAAAAGACAGCCTTGGTATTCTCGAATGTTTTTTTTTGTTCTGCTCTCACTGCTACTGCTGAATGGGAGGTCTGTCTAATTAGCTTAGCTGTTCTCAGCATGGTTATCACTACTTCAAAGGGAGAGGTAATCTCCGTGCTGACACCGCTTGCTCTAATCTTTATGAATTGACATATGGTGACATTTGTTAACATAATCACCACACATGGCGGTAATTTATCCCTCTGCTCAGGAATGTCAGCTTTTCATGCGGAAACAGCTTTTATGAATAAACACTTTGCTAAGTGCTCGGTAAATTCAGCTGTTTTCAGCATTTCCGCATGCGGAAATGCTTTATGAATGATAGACAGAGTGCCAAACAATAACTGGGCTGTTTTTTTTTCTGCCTGAAAGAGTTAACTTTCAGGAATGCAAGTAACAGTTTCTCTCTTGTTGGACCCTTGTAGGATTAGGTGTAAGCCTCGGTGATAAGGAATCACTGCCACAATACTCTTTCCTAGGAGCGAAGCTTCTCTGCAGGAGATAGAACTGCAGGGGATAGATGAAAAAAGGTCAATAGTCATGCATTTTAGCCCTGAGACACTGCCATTGAGCAGAGACAATTAAACATCAAAGTAATAATAAAGTGAAAAGAATATGGAGGCTGCTATATTTATTTTCTTTAAAGCGGTATTGTCACCATAAAAATCAAATTTCAACAGCAACTGGTCTGCGTGTATTAACCTCCTTGCCGATCTAAAAAATCCGGCAAGGAGGCAGCGCTGCACTTTTTTTTTTTTTTTTTTTTTTTTTTAAATCATGTAGCGAGCCCAGGGCTCGCTACATGATAGCCGCTGAGCGGCGGCATCCCCCCACCCACTCCGATCGCCTTCGGCGATCAGAGTATGCAGAGAATCCCGTTGAGAACGGGATTTCCTGCAGGGCTTCCCCGGTCGCCATGGTCGACCGGGCGGGATGACGTCACCGACGTCATGGACGTCGTGACGTCAGAGGGAATCCCGATCCGCCCCTTAGCGCTGCCTGGCACTGATTGGCCAGGCTGCGCAGGGGTCTGGGGCGGGGGGGGGGGGGGCGGCTCGGTGCGGCGGGTAGCGGCGAATCGGCGGCGAGCATCGCGTACTACACGCAGCTAGCAAAGTGCTAGCTGCGTGTAGGAAAAAAAAATTATGCAAATCGGCCCAGCGGGGCCTGAGAAATCCTCCTGCGCAGGTTACCCCGAACTGTGTTCGGGATAACCGGCAAGGAGGTTAAGTGAAAAAGATGCTAATCCTGCATTCAAAACTTTTTTCTGCTGTTATGGTTTGGAGTTATTACATACTATAGGAGCACTGGCCCTAGTGCCAAACAGTGGCAAAAAGTTGAATTGTAACGATTGTGGAATCGTATTCGCGGTCAGCGCACCAGACGTGCGCTGACGCGGCGGATTTCCTCCACAAGCGTATATTTGAGGACACCCAGGCTAGGTGCTATGCACCCGCAGAGGGCAATTCCCTCCGGCAGATGGCGCTGTGGAGTGCAGGTGAACCCAGTCGCTGCACACCCACAGATGCCAAACGGGAATTGTACAGATCCAGGACAAGGTACGATCAGGCAGGGCTGGAAAGCCCACAAGAAACAGAGCAAAGGGACAGAACCACTGTGTGTCCACCAAACTAGTCGCCACCCAGCGACGGTGAACACACAACGGCGGGAACGAAGTGGGAATGCAATCGCAAGAATGGCAATTGCCGACAGAGACACAAGACTGAGCAAAACAGGGCACGAGGGTAGCAAAGGCACAGCAAATAATACAATAAGGAGATACGGAAAATAACAAACGCTAGCTAACCGCGAACACCGCACTCATTCGCAACAGTGCACGCGGTTATGCGTGGTCTCCACGTGATAAGCACAATAGAGACAAGCATGCCTAACCATTAACAGACAAACATGAAACAGAGGACGCGAGCGCTTGCTTAACGGTTACCTCACCGAGCCTCCAGCAAGCGTAGCAGACAAGACAGACACACGAAAACAGGGACAAGCGAGAGATAGGATCCACAGCACTAGCGAAAAGTGGCTAGCGCGATCCAGGTACAGAGTAGCAGAACAGAAGGATCCCCAGCGCTAGCGAAAAGTGGCTAGCGCGATCCCAGAAGACAGAACAGAAGGATCCCCAGCGCTAGCGAAAAGTGGCTAGCGCGATCCCAGGAGACAGAACAGAAGAAATACCGCTGCACCAGCTATACTCCAAGAACAGAGATCAGAACCATTTCCTGTCGACCACCGTTGGGACAGGACAATGGCAACAGAACAAACAAACATAATACAACCTGACTGGGCTAGAAGGGGAGCCTAAAGCAACCCCCAGGAATTAACTATACTAGATAGCAACGGCTGACACTCCAGCAGTGTCCATCAGGAACAGACCATGGAAGGGAAATGACAAGCAAAGCCTTCTGGGAAACATAAAGCTCTTATAGTGCCAGTCATCAAAGAAGGCAGGTAGGGGATTTGCATAACGAATGTATGCAAATTCCCCAGCAAGAGAACAGACCAGAACTTGCAATGGAAAGACAGGTCTCTGTTCCAGAGTCCTGCAGCATGCAAACCTAAGCAATGGTCAAAAGGCTGCCTGCCTGCGCAGGCAGCTGAGCGGATTCTCACATGAATGCTGGGAGTTCTTTTTATCTATAATATATTCCTCCTCTTCCATTTATTTCCTTGCCTAGCTGATCACTTGTGTTTACAAGCAAGGCTGAGGTGACTCAGTGATTGGATGTGTAAATAAATAAATAAATAAAAAAAAAACACTCTGGGAGGAGGGCAGCTAATGAATACACAATGAGCAAGATAAAGGAGGGGGAAAACAAGAGTCAGGGAGGATATGATGTCAGTATTAGCTTGGCAAGATGGCCACTGCCTAGAATAGGATTTTCTGCTTTTCCTTTGTAAAATTCACAGGAATCATTACGTGAATAGCACAATACATCTGTTATGTAAGTAGAGGTAGTATTTATCTACTTCTATATGTGTTTTTTATTTCTAGGTTAGCATGGGTGTCGCTTGTTCTTTAAAACAATAGCAGTTGCCTGACAGCCTTGCTGATCCATTTGGCTGCAGTATTGTCTGAATAATACCAGAGACAAGCATGCAGCTAATCTCGTCAGATCTGACAATAATGTCAGAAACACATGATCTGATGCATTCTGATTCAGGATCTATGGCTGAAAGCATTAGAGGCAGAGGATCAGCAGGCAAGGCAACTAAGGCAACTAGTATTGCTTAAAAGGAAATATATATAGCAGCCTCCATATCCCTCTCACTTCAGTTGTCTTAAGTTTACTTTGTAAATGTTTCAACATAAAAAACATCATGGGATAAAAAAAGGTCATTTTAGGAGTAGGAGAATAGATACAATTGTTTAAATAAGAAACACAGAGAGCCCAATATAGTGTAGTATGTATTGGAAACCGTGGATGAATGTAAGTGTGAGATTAATATACTCACAAACATGGGTTACCTCTTAGGCATCCACTGTAGATGCAGGTGAGGAGATTAGACCTGTCCTCACTCAAGATTAAGCTGTCGCTCTCTGTAGATCAGAAAAGTAGGGGTAGGTCACCCCTCCACCAGGGGTGAACACAGTATTATCGTAAGATAACAGAGGCGCCAGCAGGATAAAAAGTAATACAAATTTTAAAATTTGCTGGGAGGCAGTGGTGGACTTACCTCCGGAAAGCAGACTCAAAATACTGTCTGAATTAACCACCCTGGCGTTCTATTAAGATCGCCAGGGCGGCTGCGGGAGGTTTTTTTTTTAAATAAAAAAAAAACTATTTCATGCAGCCAACTGAAAGTTGGCTGCATGAAAGCCCACTAGAGGGCGCTCCGGAGGCGTTCTTCCGATCGCCTCCGGCGCCCAGAATAAACAAGGAAGGCCGCAATGAGCGGCCTTCCTTGTTTTGCTTACATCGTCGCCCTAGCGACGAGTGGAGTGACGTCATGGACGTCAGCCGACGTCCTGACGTCAGCCGCCTCCGATCCAGCCCTTAGCGCTGGCCGGAACTTTTTGTTCCGGCTACGCTGGGCTCAGGCGGCTGGGGGGACCCTCTTTCGCCGCTGCTCGCGGCGGATCGCCGCAGAGCGGCGGCGATCAGGAAGCACACGCGGCTGGCAAAGTGCCGGCTGCGTGTGCTGCTCTTTATTTGATAAAAATCGGCCCAGCAGGGCCTGAGCGGCAGCCTCCGGCGGTGATGGACGAGCTGAGCTCGTCCATACCGCCCGGGTGGTTAAACAAATAAATGTATTATTGGTACCCCAAAAGACGCAACGCATTTCGCAGGTACAGCCCGCTTCATCAGGCAATAAGATAGGGGACAAACAGTAGCTCGTCAGTAGCACGAATAGCGCCTCTGTGACAGAGGCGCTATTCGTGCTACTGACGAGCTACTGTTTGGCTGGCTATGATTAAGGAGCCTTCCAGAGCTCCGATACGCGGCAGCCTTATATGTGCTTACTGATGTGTCAATAAAGTTGAAGAAAAAGCTTTTACCCAGCCTTGGTGCAGCAGAATACTTTCCTTTTTTTTGTCTACATATCTAATCGCTCCTTCACAACTTCCTTCAATGGCTCCTCCTCAACCCCTGCCCCCCTCTCAGTTGGGGTCCCCCAGGGCTCTGTTCTGGGACCCCTTCTTTTCTCCATATACACTTCCTCAATTGGCAAGCGTATCTCCTACCTGGGCTTCAAATACCACCTTTATGCCGATAACACTCAGATTTACCTCCATATCTCTCATCCACCACCATAAACAAGGTCTCCTCGTGTCTCTCAACAATTTCCTCCTGGATGTCTGCTAGGTTCCTGAAGCTTAACCTAGAAAAAACTGAGCTCCTGATCTCTCCACCCCATGCTGCTGCACCCCTCCCAGTTTTCCACCTCACAATCGCCAACACACCCATTCGCCCTACCTCACAGGCCCACTGTCTGGGTGTCACCTTGGACTCTGACCTCTTCTTCATCCCACACATCCAAAACACCACCAGAGCCTGCAATTTCCACCTCCGCAATATCTCCAAGATCCGCTCCTTCTTAACCCCGGACACGACCAAACTGCTCATCCATGCCCTCATCATTTCCCGTCTTGATTACTGTATATCCCTCCTTTCTGGCCTCCCCTTGAAACGTACGGCGCCCCCCTTCAATCAGTGATGAATGCGGCTGCAAGACTCATCCATTCTTCGCATCCACATCTCCCCTTTGTGAATCCCTGCACTGGCTCCCTATCCGTTTCAGGATAACTTTCAAGATTCTATGCCTGGCATATAAATCTGTGCACAAAACCTGCCCTACCTACATCTCGGAGCTTGTTCACAGGTATACACCAGGTCGCCCTCTCCGATCCTCCAATGACCTTCGCCTCACCACCCCACGCATCTCCCACTCCAATGCCCGCCTGCAGGATTTCTCTAGAGCCGCCCTCACCCTCTGGAACGCCCTTCCACCACCCATCAGACTTGCTCCCTCTTTCAACACATTCAAGCAAGCCCTCAAAACCCACCTCTTTATGATGGCCTACCCACCTCCTACCACACAGTGTAGAGAAACCGAGAGCCCAATATAGTGTAGTATGTTAAGCATAAATTAAATAAAGGTTATCGTGAGAAAATTATACTCACAAACATGGGTTACCACAAAGGCAACCACTGTATAGGCAGGTGAGGAGATTAGACCTGTCTTCACTCAGGGATAAGAAGTCGCTCTCTGTAGATGCGAAAGGGGGTAGATACAATACAATACAATACCATTTCTATAGCGCTTTTCTCCCATAGGACTCAAAGCGCTTAGGCTCTCTCAGATTCAGTAATTAGTAGGATGAAGTATTCACACAACAAAAGTTATATTTCTGCAAATGCCAGACTGAACAGATGGGTTTTCAGTCTGGATTTAAACACGTCCAGGGATGGGGCTGTCCTGATCTGTTGAGGTAAGGAGTTCCAAAACGTAGGGGCAGCATGACAGAAGGCTCTGGGACCAAAAGTTTCCAAGTGGAACCTGGGTATGACTAGATTATTAGAACCTGTGGATCTGAGAATGCGGGGATTGCTACGCAGCTGTAACATATCTTTCATGTATCCAGGGCCTAGATTATTCAGGGATTTAAATGTCAGTAGGCCGATCTTGAATAGGACCCTCCATTCTATAGGTAGCCAGTGAAGGGAATGCAGGACTGGCGTTATGTGGCAGTGACGGGGTTGGTTGGTTAGCAGTCTGGCAGCAGTATTCTGTATCAGCTGTAGGCGGTACAAGTCCTTTTTTGGAAGGCCAGTGTAGAGAGCATTGCAGTAGTCCAGTCGGGATGTGATGAAGGCGTGGACTAAGGTTGGCAGATCTTCTGGGGGTATGAGGTGCTTGATTTTTGCAATGTTCTTCAGGTGAAAACCAGGATTACGACCTGGTAATTCTATTTTTGACAACCCTCCAGGACAGTGACATTGAGATTTGGGCTCCGCCCCCCAGAAACAGGAAACACCCAGCGTGAGCTCTATAAATCTGTTCCCAGGTATCCACACCTCAGTTGTGCACAAGACCTGAACCTAGTCATACTGGATACCCTAATACTTCTTGCCCACATCAAAATACATGATGCTTAACGGGTGGGAACTAAGGACTGTCCTGGAGGGTTGTCAAAAATAGAATTACCAGGTCGTAATCCTGGTTTTTTCGTCCAACCCTCCAGGACAGTGACATTGAGATGATAAACAAGGAATCACCCACCTTAGGGCGGGACCACAGCCTGTAGAACTTTCCTCCCGAAGGACTGTTCTCCTGCTGTCATCAGATCTAGACGGTAATGTCTGACGAACGTGTTGACACTCCTCCATGTTGCTGCCCGGCAGATCTCCGATGCCGATGCCCCAGCTCTATAGGCCCAGGAGGTTGCCATAGCTCTAGTAGAGTGTGCTGTGATCTCTTTAGGTGACTCCAACTGCCTCAATTTGTAAGCTTCCTCAATACAAACCTTGAGCCATCTTGCTATCGAAGCTTTGGTCATTTTTTTCTCCCACTTTATTTCCAGTGAAATTAACAAATAACCTGTCTGTTTTCCTGAGTTGCTTCACTCTTTTTAAGTATATTAGTAAGCACCTCCTTACATCCAGCTTGTGCCACTGCTTCTCTTTTGGATGAACTGCTTTATTGCAGAAGGTAGGCAATATTATCTCTTGCCCCCTATTAGACACTGATGATACTTTTGGTAAAAAAATCAGTTACCGTCTTCAATATCACTCGGTCTTCAAATATAGAACAGAATTGTTCATCACTGCTTAGTGCCTCTAATTCGCTTACTCTTTTTGCAGAGGTAATCGCTACTAAGAATATGGTTTTAATTGTAAGATTCCTTAACGAAATTTCTTCTAGAGGTTCGAATGGCTCTTCCATAAGTACATTGAGAACTAAAGATAGGTCCCACCTAGGACATGATTTCTTAACTATTGGCCTTGATCTTTCTACCGATTTCATAAATCTGATCACCAGGGGATCTAAGGCTAATTTCTTATCAACGAAAACAGAAATTGCTGCTACTTGTACCTTAATTGTACTTAAGGCCAAACCCCTCTCAATTCCATCTTGCAGGAACTCAAGAATTGTCGGTAATTTATTGTCTTTAACTTTATTTCTCTTTTTCCAGTCTAAAAAAGTCTTCCAATACTTAGAATAGATCGATCTGGTTACTTTCTTTCTGCTATTCAGAACCGTCTTGATCACTCTGTCTGACAGGCCCTTGGACTTCAGAACATCCCTTTCAGAAACCACGCTTTTAGATGCAGATTTGGAACATGTACCCATCTGTGTTCCTCTTGATCTAAAAGTAATTCCTCCAGAGGGAGGAGTAAAGGATCTTTTTTCAGCATTTTTAGTAACAACGGGTACCATGATCGTTTTGGCCAATCTGGTGCTATTAATATCAGAGTCATTCTGGACAGTTTCAACTTCTGTAATACAAGAGGAATCAAGGGGATTGGTGGAAAGGCATATGCTTTGCTGAAGATCCAATCTTGGGCCAACGCATCTATTGCACATGCTCCCTTCGGATCTAGAGAGAAAAACCTTCTGCACTGAGAGTTCGTCTGATTGGCAAAAAGGTCTATTTCGGGCCACCCCCATCTGGCCGTTATCATTCTGAATACTTCCGGGTTGAGCCTCAGCTCGGAATTTGACAGTCTTTGTCTGCTTAGAAGGTCGGCCATTCGATGTAATGTCCCTTTCAGATGGACTGCTGTTAACGATAGCAGATTCAGCTCTGCCCAATCTAAGATCTTCAGTGACACTTCTAGGAGTTTTCTGGACCTTGTCCCTCCTTGTTTGTTCAGATAGGCTACTACTGTTATGTTGTCTGAACGAACCTGAAGATGATGCCCCTTTAGACACTCTGATGCTTGTAATAGGGCCATATGAACTGCCTTCATTTCTCTGAAGTTGGATGACTCTCCCCTTACTGGGTCTGTCCATGACCCTTGCAGGTATAGTCCGTCCACATGGGCTCCCCAACCCATCAAACTTGCGTCTGTTGTTATAATCTTTGTTGGAGGAGACCGCCATAGTCTTCCTAACTGAAGATTTTTTATATCCATCCACCAAGGCAGTGATTCCTTTACCCAGGTTGGTATTGATAACACGCTTTCTAAATCGCCCTGATTTCTGTTCGTTTTCCAGTAGCCAGTTCTGGAGAACTCTTACGTGAGCCATTGCCCAATCTACTGCTGGTGCTGTTGAGGTTAGAAGACCCACTATACTCATGCACTGCCGTACTGAGATGGCGTCTGCCTCTAGAAGGCTGACTATTGTCGACTGCACTTTTGTCACCTTGTCCTCTGGCAAGAACAGTCTTTGAAGGGGTGAATTTATTATGAACCCCAAAAATTTGATCACCTGGGATGGATCCAGATGTGACTTTTGGTAATTTACTAACCAACCCAGGGTTTCTAACTGACCTAACACCCTCTTCAGATCTCTTTGAAGCAGTACCGCATTGTCTGCTAGAACTAATAGGTCGTCCAGATAAGGGATTATTATAATGTTCTGGAGATGAAGATTTCCTACCACCTCTGCCATTACTTTCGTAAACACTCTTGGTGCTGAAGATATTCCGAAAGGAAGGCACGAGAATTGATAATGCAGCACTCCACCGTCTCCTTGTACACTGAATCTTAGGTACTTTTGAGACTCCCTTCTGATTGGGATGTGCCAATAAGCGTCTGTCAGATCTATGTTCACCATAAACACGTCTGCATTCAGTAAGTTCCTCATCGTATACACAGTTTCCATTCTGAACTTTTCGTATACAATAAAGGGGTTTAGTGGTTTTAAGTTCAGAATCATTCTGAATTTTCCGGTTGGCTTTTTGATCAGAAAAATTCGAGAATAGAACCCTCGGTTTCTTTCCTGAGGTGGTACCTCTTTTATGACATTTCTGTCCATCATGTCTCTTAGTAATTCCTGTAATGCCATCCTGGCTTCTCTGTCTTTCGGCATTAAAGTCTTTACAAATCTCACCGGGGGCTTTTTTATGAATCTTATCTTGTACCCGTCTTTTATTAGGTCTAAAATGAATTGATTCGAGGTTATCTTTCTCCACTCTGGATAAAAGCGAGATAACCTGCCCCCTACTTTCAGCCTGGCGTCACTGGTGCTTGCTTTGGGGCTCCGCTGGCTTATGCAGCGGAGTCCTCCTAGGCCCTTCCTTATTAAGTGGCCAAGTCCTTCTTTTTTGGACCCCTTTATCTCTCGCCTGGTTATTGCGGCGAAAAAAGGGCCTATTCGGCTTGAATTTCTTTTTCTTCGGAAATGATAATTTCCTGCTTGCCGTCTTCTCCAAGACTTCTTGGAGCTGAGGGCCAAATAACAGATCCCCCGTAAAGGGTAGATTACATGCCTTAGACTTGGACGATTGGCTACCGTCCCATGTCTTGAGCCACAGATTTCTGCGGGCATTATTAACTAGTGCTGTTGTCTTTGCTGTAACTCTTAGTGACTCTGTTGAAGCATCAGTAACATAATTATTAGATTTCTTAACAACACTCAGAGCTTCTAAAATGTCCTTTTTAGGAGCATCAGTTTTGACTAATTCTTCCACCCTCTCTATCCATAATAAAGTGGTCCTAGAGACACAGGTGGTGGCTGCAGCAGGCTTAAAGTTAGTTACTGCTGCTGTATAAGCTTTTTTAAGTGACAAATCAATTTTCTTGTCTGCTGGGTCTTTAAGGAAACCCAAATCCTCAAAAGCAAGTTCATTCTCCCTATTCATTAGACTGAACGCTGCGTCTAACTTGGGACAACCTTCCCATAGTTTTGCATCTTCTTCTGAAAAGGGGAATCGCTTTCTAAACCCTCTGGAAATAAAAAGTTTTTTCTCTGGGTATTTCCATTGCGTATTAATTAGGTTTTTTGTTGAGGGATGTACAGGAAAATTTAAATGTGGTGTGGGATCCATACCAGAATATAATTTATCATGTATGGACACAGGAGCGGGAGTGGTCTGATTAATATTCAAGGTAGTGTGAATAGCCCGCACTAATTCATCAGTCTCTTCCACCAGAAATCTGAATCTTGAAAACATAAGTTTCTCATCCGTATCACTTTGATCTGACATATCATCCTGTGATAAATCCCTGTTAACCTGTCCTCCAGGAAGAACATCCTGTATTTCCTCTTCTTCTTCTTCATCTGAAGAAATTAAACGTCTTGTAGTTTTTACAAGAGCTTTTCTTGGCTTAGGATTCTCCTTGGGAATAACTGCCACAGGAGGTACCACAGGAGCTGACCCTGTAGGCAGATTTTCCCTGAATGCTCTAAATGTCTCTACCATTTCATGCCTCATGGTAGTCATAAACTCTTTGCAGGAGGCAGTATTCTCTTCATTAATTAACTTTGTAATACATCCTTGGCAAGATGCTTTTGTCCAGCTAGTTGGCAAAACAACCTTACAGACAAGGCAACTCCTGGACCTGTTAGAGCTATCGGATAAGTCCGAAGTCTCCTGAAAAACATATGAAGAGAATAATACCATGAGATTAATTACTATAATTCATTAAAGCCTGTAATTAATCACATAAATCCTCTCCTGAACAGATGTGATGTTTATTCATATATACTCTGTGTATATAGTGAGCTGTTTACCAAAAAAAGGAATATCATTATCTGTAAAATAAGCTTAAGTACAGCAATCAGACAGATAATTTAGGATGCATATCAACTCAAGTGTAGCTCATCTAGACAGAATGTAGATGCATACAGCTGCTAAAATGTATTGCAGGAGAGAGAGAGGAAAAAAATTTTTTTTTTTTTTTTTTAAACTTAATATATTTGGTGATACTGCACCAATAAATCCCTCCTGCAAACTTAGAAGGAAAACATCCAACATTATATGCAGCTGACCCAGTATCCAGCTCACTCCCCACAATGAATGCACCATGTAGTTAACATTCATTCAGGTAGCTAAGCAACAATTACTTATGCAAAACACATTGAGCTGCACAAAAACCAATCAGTCACATGTGAACAAATGCTTTTCTGAACTATCAGGACTTTTACAATACTTAAACTGGTAACAAACATCTTGCTCCATTTAAGTAATCAAATCACCAAGTAGTCTAACATGCTTTTTCTGATCTATTAATTAAACTTAAGATCAGTGCAGTTATCCATGTTTAACTGGTTTTAAACAACAATGTGCCACCACAAAAAGACAGCTTCAGCAAATATCCTTGATCTAGCCACTGTCATTCATATGCTGACTAAATACATCTGAGCAGCATAATCAAACCTCAGACCAGTGCGGCGACCAGTCAGACCGTGATCAAACGCGGCTCCCCACAAGATCTCCGCCGGCTTACCTGATCCTGAAGTTTTCGTGCGTCCATCCTCGGCAAAGGCCAAACGCTAAGTGCCACAAGGAACGCACACAACGCTGTTTTGCAGCCGCGCAAAATGCGGAAGTGAAGTCACTCGTCGGCGGAAGTACCGCTAGACTGGGGGCAAAGCCATCCTTCCTCCGTGCAGAGCCGATATTCCCCCACCGCTGCGTCCAGGACCTCCGTCAGGGCTGCTCCGCGTTGTCCTCCCTCTAGCACGCACAGCCGCTCAGGTGGCTGCTAGAGGGGAAAAACCTGTTTAAGCAGGTAAGGAGCTTTCTGCTGCAACAATATTCCAACCCTCCAGGGTAGTGAAGCAGGCTCCCTCAGGGAACTATTACCAGCCTCAGCACTCCCAGGCTGCTGACCAGCTAGCTCCCTTTACAGAGCTCATGTTCCCAGGGAAGGAAACACACAACTGAGGTGTGGATACCTGGGAACAGATTTATAGAGCTCACGCTGGGTGTTTCCTGTTTCTGGGGGGCGGAGCCCAAATCTCAATGTCACTGTCCTGGAGGGTTGGACGAAAAAATAGGATGATTTCACCACAGCAGAGATTTGAGTTCTGAAGTTTAAATCCCCATCAATTAGAACTCCCAGGCTACGCACATGATCAGAGCTGCGTAGATCCGTGCCTCCTATTCCCAGTGGTGAAGACTGCAAGTTAAGTTGTTTTGTTATCATGCTCTGCCCTCCAATCAGAAGGACTCAACTCCTTATATATACACAGGTTCTTGCTAAATTGGCCCTTTTAGCAAGAACCTGTGTATATATAAGGAGTTGAGTGTCCTCACCACTTCACTGAGGTGCTACACCTGCTAATGCCGAAATTCTGGTGAGTTCTTTATATTATTTTATTTGCACACTTTACCCTGTATTTCTGGCCCCCTGTTCTCTTCTCAATGCTCTATTACCCATTACTCTTGCTGACATATACCCTTTTCCATTACCAATACCACTCATTGCAAATCTGTGTAAAAAACACCCCATAACCCATTACTATCGCGAGCACCATAGCCTCTACCCCCTATTGTTTACTTGCACACCTAACTCTTTTATGCTATCTCCACGAAGCAATTTTTCATATGGTATGCTTTATGTTATGCAATATATTGATATGCAAATTTGTAACTGCAGAATTTACTATAGCATAATGTACTGTCTCTTGTCTACAGTTTTGTCCCCACGTTTATTGCCTGATGAAGCGGGCTGGGCCTGCGAAACGCGTTGCACTTTTTTGGGGTACTATTTAATAAATGTGATTGCTACTATTCAGACAGTCTTTCAAGACAAGACAAGAGACAAGACAAATAACATTTATATTGCGCTTTTCTCCTTGCGGACTCAAAGCGCCAGAGCAGAGCAGCAGCCACTAGGGCGCGCTCTATTGGCAGTAGCAGTGTAAGGGAGACTTGCCAAAGGTCTCCTACTGAATTAGTGCTGGCTTACTGAACAGGCAGAGCCGAGATTCGAACCCTGGTCTCCTGTGTCAGAGGCAGAGCCCTTAACCATTACACCATCAGCCAACTTTCGTGTCTGCTTTATGGAGGTAAGTCCACCACTTCCTCCCAGCAAATTTTAAAGTTTTTATCTGCTTTTATCCTGCTGGCGCCTCTGTTCTCCTACTGTCCTACCACACAGTAACTCTCTACTGAATATTTCACAGCCCCACCTCGTGTTTCCACCCCACCCTTTAGAATGTAAGCCTCTGGCAGGGTCCTTCGTTCCCTAGTGTAATCTACAGGATCATGTGCTCCTGTCCTATGACAGCCTGTACTTCTATTACTGGGCCTACCTAACCAGCCCTTTTCACATGATCATGTATTTTGTACAATTTTCATGTATAACTCTACTCTATGTTGTATAGCCTTGTTATGTCTGTCATCCTTGTATCAGTGTATATATTTATTGTCCAGCGCTGCGTAATATGTTGCCGCTTTATAAATACAATAATAATAATAAAAATAATAATAAATAATATTTATGTAAGCTACTTAACTCTTAAAGAGACTCTGTAACATTAAAAACATCCCCTGGGGGGTACTCACCTCGGGTGGGGGAAGCCTCCGGATCCTAATGAGGCTTCCCACGCCGTCCTCTGTCCCACGGGGGTCTCTCCGCAGCCCTCCGAACAGCCGGCGACTGTGCCGACTGTCATTTCAATATTTACCTTTGCTGGCTCCAGCGGGGGCGCTGTGGCGGCTTTCCATTCCGAACTACACGGAAATACCCGATCTCATTCGGGTCCGCTCTACTGCGCAGGCGCAGGAGACTTGCGCCTGCGCAGTAGAGCGGACCCGACGGCGATCGGGTATTTCCGTGTAGTTCGGAATGGAAAGCCGTCAGAGCGCCTGCGCAGGAGCCAGGAAGGTAAATAATGACGTCACCGCTGCCCGGACTCCACGGAGGGCTGCAGCGAGACCCCTGACGGATGGAGGACGGCGTGGGAAGCCTCATTAGGATCCGGAGGCTTCCCCCACCCGAGGTGAGTACCCCCCAGGGGATATTTTTATGTTACAGTTCCTCTTTAAGAGAATAAGTAAATTTAATATTGGATAAATATCGGTATTCATCTTTTTTTTTATTCAACACTAAGAATTTATGGTTATCTCCATTTGGTAAAACTACCGTTATATAAACAACTACTTAAATCTCAGATAAGATCTTGATTTCTAAAATAATCACATCTTGCAAAAGAGTTATACATGTAATCTGGAACCCAAGCAAACTATTAGGCAAAAAAATGTTTTTTTTTTGCAAACCTGTCTTGGGGGTTGTGGACCAACTGAACCAGGTCCTTGCATTCCAACTAAAGGCACCTTTGGTCCTGGAGCCGGAACAGGGCCTCTTGTTTCAATGGCTCGAGTTTCTATCGCTCTAGGATCTCTAGCACCTTTGGGGGTAGAGAAAAAAGGTAATTGAGGCACTTGGTTTTATAGTTCTAGCATTTGAACACTTTGTTCCCATAGCATGTAAAATAAATTGGAACCTTTTGCCAGTCATCACAAAACTGTAGATACAATTATTTTACCTCGTGCATCCAGTGGAGGCCCTCGCGGATCTAGTATGGGGGCTCCTCTTGCTTCCCCCATCATAACTCGAGGTGGGTCAACCATAGTCAATCCTCTAATTTCTAGAGGTGCAGGGCCTCTATCATGGTGAATTGAAGGGCCACCTTGTATAGAGGGTGGCAAATAACCCCGGCTGAAAAACAAACACAGAAACACATTTTTATCATAAATTGTGATGATTTTAGATGCACATTAAAATTAGGTATTTGGGGGCAAATAATTGAGTTTCTTCAATATAGTTGTAAAAAACAATTATTGTAAATTTATACAGCACCATCTTCCATAGTGTTGGGCAGCGTAAGAAATAAAATAGTATACATAAAAATACAGATATTGATACATAATACAGAAATGGTAGACAACATAATAGTGATACAGTATGAAAGATTTTGTGATTACGAAAATATGCATCAACTTTAAGCAACAGGGGCAGCCATACTGTTTCCAGGTGGAAAAACACACATATTTAAGTAGATACATACTAGTTCTCTTTACATAACATGTATTGTACTGTCCACGTTTTTATTTCAGTAAATTTTATATAGTAAATGAAGAATGCGTTTCAGGCATTTACAATCTTTGCTGCCTCTGACCGAAGCCAGTCCTGATCTCATTTCCTCTCTTAGGACTGGTTCACACTGCAAGAGCTTTTTTTTTAAGTGCTTGTGATTTTAAAAGGTCTAGCTAATGTAATGTAGTCTGTTCTCACCTGAGCAATGTGATTTTATAAAAATCACTCATAGAATTGCATTAGCAAGAGCTTTTTGAATCACTAGCCCTAAACAAACTCTTGCAGTGTGAACCAGGCCTTACTCTTTTTTTCTCCTAGAAACTGCACTGTCATATCTAGCATGCTTTGTAAACACAAGTGAGCACAGCATAGGTCGTATTTCAGCAGGTACTCCCTTTCTCATCCTTGTGTCCCACAGAACTGCCCTCTGCCAATCAGGGAAGAAAAGGAATGTGGCAGGGGAGAGAACAAGCTTCCTTCTCCCTGGAAATGTACAAAATAGAGCCAGGCTATATTGGAATGCTTGCAATGCAGGGTAAGGTTGTGGAGTCCATAATAAACCGCAGTGGGTAAATTGAATTTGATTTTATGGCTGACAATCCCACTTTAAATACAAGAAACCCCTACCCTTGTGAGCTAACAATCTAAAAGAATACTAAAGGAACAAGAGGGGTTTCTAGATTCTAAACGACAAATTATCACAACTCCGCTCGGAATGGCCTAGGCTAGTTTGCATACTGGTTTGAAAGGGTGCGTTTTAAGAGTGTGCTTGGACAACAAAAAATCTGGAGAGTGGCGGATAGGTTTTAGAAGGGCATTACAGATGAGGGGGGAGAAGCTTTGATAGCGCAGGAGATTTGCAGCTGTGATAAAGGTCAGGGAGTGACAAGGGAGGCTAAGAGAGTAGTCTATTTTTTCTTTTCAGGTGCACCAGGGCTACACATTTTTATAGGGAAAATGCTGCCAATTATGTGTATTTTGGTGAATTTTTTTTCTGGGGAAAGGCTATGCATTATTTGTATTTTATGGGAAATGCTGTCCATGTGTATTTTATAGGACACACTGTGCATTATGTAAGGGAATACTGCGCATTATGTGTATTTTATTTGTGACAAGATTCCCCTTTAAAGCGGACCCAAATCAAACATTTTTTCATTAAAAATATTTAGTTGCACCACTGACACATTCAAAGATAAAAAACACTCATTCAAGCCTATGAGCATTTCCGTGCATGCTTTTTATCCTTCTCTTTTCATAACTAGGGTAAAACAAATTCTGGGAGGAACCAAACATGTATATGACATTACAGAAGAGAGTGGCTCAGGCAGAAAATAAAACAAAGTGTTAGGTATGTGGCATGAAGCCAAGAGACGTGCCGGCGGGTTGCTAAGGCGACCGGCCGCCGTGTCTGCCTGCCCCACCCACCCGCCCGCCCGGCATTGGCCGCTTGTGGGGGCGGGCGGGGCCGGCCCAGTGATGACGTCGGGCCGGCGGGGAGTTAAGATCCCCAGGGGGGGGAACACGGAATTTGTTGCACACCTCCAGTGGAACCCGGAAGTCCGGCGAAACCGGTCGAGGACGCATGTGCAGCGTCCCGGCCTCCATGCCGTCTCCCTCTCTGCACAGATAGAAGTCTCTGCCTTCCTCACAGCCAGTCCGGGACTCCATCCACACAGGAGTCAACCTTCATACGGACAGAAGCCTTGTCCGCCCGGACAATAAGCTGGACACTTTACCCTTTGCAGGCATCTACCTTGGAATACACCACAATTAACAACTTTTGCAACACTGTACTTCAGGATATCCAGGTGGACACGTAAGCAGCTCCACGGGCATGACTTTTGTTTATGTATGTGGACTGCCTATAAAGTCATTACTTAAGCGAGTGGTGTGATCTCGCAGCTGGATTCGTGACAGATATATCACCTGCCTTTAATCCTGCATGTGCTTCAATGCTTGTGTTGACTGGCCTGCTTTAATGTGCTTTAGACTGTGTGCCCCATGTCTGCTAGCTCTGGAGATTACGTTCTGAGGCTGAACTGACTCATCTGCTGTGATTACATTGCACCTTTCCCGGCTGGAAAATCCCCCTGCTTGCATCAGTTTGCTTACTATCCACTAAAAGACTGGCTGTATGTTATGTTATTGACCATTTTTAGTGCCGTTTGCAGTATATACTAATACAATCCTTTGGATCCATTTTTTTTTTTGTTAACTGGACGTCCAGTGTTTTTTCAATGATACAAATTTGTATGGTTAATACACCTTGTGGCTAGCATTTACATCATTTTTATAGGATCGGTGGCAGGGGCTTGGGGGTCAGGGTGGTGAGACTGTCTGGGGGCGGGGTGGGCACATTTTTATTTAATGTGTTTTATTGCTCTATGGATTTGGATTAATAAAGATGAATAGATTATTACAGTAATTAATTGCTTGTGATTTGTGCTCAACCGGGTCATACCCACCTTTCTCTATCTCACCGTTTTTTGATTTTTATCCTTCTCTTTTCATGACTAGGGTAAAACAAATTCTGGGAGGAACCAAACATGTATATGACATTACAGAAGAGAGTGGCTCAGGCAGAAAATAAAACAAAGTGTTAGGTATGTGGCATGAAGCCAAGAGACTCCTAAGGTTTACCTATAATTGCTATTCCCATAACAAAAGATGTGTTAAGTCACCTAAATCTTATTGGCAATAATCTCACTGCCAATAGAGACAGAGTTGCTTGGAGAACTCCAGTTCTGCAAGTAATGCCCAACTCCAAACCCACTGTCTGCTTAAACATAAACAGATCATATGAGTGGCCACAAACATCTTTAGGTAAGCTGCCCATATTTTATTGTGACAATGTCCCTTACAATTTAGCTATGCTCTGGAAGAATGTAAAAAAAGGATGATATAAAAGAGGAAGCTTGGTCACCAGGTATTGTTCTCCTTATACTTTTAGGAAGACCAACTGGCTATATGAATTTCCCTTCAGATAAAGGTGTTAAGACTTTATGCAATATTGCAGTCCCAGGTGCTATCCACATTCCAGAGTGTTGAAACTTATTAAAGAGGAACTGTAACATCAAACTGTCCCCTGGGGGGTACTCACCTTGGGTGGAGGAAGCCTCAGGATCCTAATGAGGCTTCCCACGCCGTCCTCTGTCCCTCGGGGGTCTCGCTGCAGCCCTCCGTACAGCGGCGACGTAAATATTTACCTTCCCGGCTCCTGCGCAGGCGCTTTGGTGGCTGTCGGCTCCGAAGTATGCGGAAATACCCGATCGTCGTCGGGTCTGCTCTACTGTGCAGGCGCAAGTCTCCGGCACGTGCGCAGTAGAGCGGACCCGACGGAGATCGGGTATTTCCGTCTAGTTCCAAGCCGAAAGCAGCCACAGCGCCCCCGCTGGAGCCTGCAAAGGTAAATATTGACTTGACAGTCGGGTCTGTCGCCAGCTGTTCTGAGGGCTGCAGCGAGACCCCCGTGGGACAGAGGACGGCGTGGGAAGCCTCATTAGGATCCCGAGGCTGCCCCCACCCGAGGTGAGTACCCCCCAGGGGATCTTTTTTATGTTACAGAGTCTCTTTAAGGCTAGAATTTGCCATGATAGGAGCAGGTGCACATGCTAAGGTTTCAAAAAGAATGTTTTCACAAAGAATAAATTACACTGCAACCTCCCTACTACTTTGTTTGTGGACGCTGGGCCTACGCCTGGTTACCAAGAGGAAGCTATGGTCAATGTCCTATAGCTACTCTGGCCCCAGCTATTGCAGTAGTAGATGAGAATGCAGTAAAAGCAAAAAAATATTATCATACAAAAGAAGTACCGTATATACTCGAGTATAAGCCGACCCCCACACTTTTACCTAAATATGCTGGTAAAAATGACCGACTCAAGTATAAGCTAAGGGGAGGAAATGCAGAGGTCTAAAGTACGGTGACCATACGTCCCGCTTTACCCGGGACGCGTCCCAGGCTGCATGAGGTCCCGGGAAACGTCCCGCTTTTAGCCTCGGGACTCTGGCCACCGTACAAAGAACTAGCCGCAGCGTCTACTAGACGCTGTGCTTGTTCATTCCCCGCAGCCCCGCTCCAGCCTGCAATGTTCTCCTCCGGCAGGCACAGGCAGAGCAGGGCTACGGGAAGATGGCGTCCGGAGGCGGAGCCCTGTATTGGAGAGTAGTTGTCTCCAGTACAGGGCTCCGCCTCCGGACGCCATCTTGCCGTAGCCCTGCTCTGCCTGTGAGAGGCTGAGCGGGAGATTGAAGATCGTCCAGGCCAGGGGGAGCTGCACCTGAGGCACCAGAGGCCGGCTGCGTGAGGGGACGTCTTCTGCCAGGTGAGTAAATGCTTTTTCTTGCAGGTGAAGTGTTTGCCCACATTATGTTCATTTCGTACTGACATGTTTGCCCGCAGTGCATTTATCTTGTACTGACATGTTTGGCCGCATTGCGTGTATTTTGTACTGACATGTTTGCCCGCAGTGCGTTTATCTTGTACTGACATGTTTGGCCGCATTGCGTGTATTTTGTACTGACATGTTTGCCCGCAATACGTTTATCTTGTACTGACATGTTTGCCCGCAGTGCGTTTATCTTGTACTGACATGTTTGCCCGCAGTGCGTTTATCTTGTACTGACATGTTTGCCCGCAGTGCGTTTATCTTGTACTGACATGTTTGCCCGCAGTGCGTTTATCTTGTACTGACATGTTTGCCCGCAGTGCGTTTATCTTGTACTGACATGTTTGCCCGCAGTGCGTTTATCTTGTACTGACATGTTTGCCCGCAGTGCGTTTATCTTGTACTGACATGTTTGCCCGCAGTGCGTTTATCTTGTACTGACATGTTTGCCCGCAGTGCGTTTATCTTGTACTGACATGTTTGCCCGCAGTGCGTTTATCTTGTACTGACATGTTTGCCCGCAGTGCGTTTATCTTGTACTGACATGATTTGACCGCAGTGGGTTTATCTTGTACTGACAGGTTTGCCCGCTGTGCGTTCATTTTGTACTGACATGTTTGCCCCCATTGCGTTTATTTTGTACTGACATGTTTGCCCCCATTGCGTTTATTTTATGCTGACATGTTGCCCGCAATGCGATTATTTTGTGCTGAAATGTTGCCCGCAATGTGTTTATTTTGTGCTGAAATGTTGCCCATTGCGTTTATTTTGTGGTGTCTGTGGTAACTGCTCCTGCATTTATTTTTTAATGGTCATAGTTGGCTGTGTTTGCTGCTTTGGGGTTATGGCATACTATTAAATAGCATCACACAGTTTCTGCACACCTATGATGTGAATCCACGTTTGACCACATCACGGCGTAAACACTGCTTTCTTATGCCTCGCTGTTGCATCATTACGTTAGCTCCGCCCATAGAATGTCATGACCACGCCCATTTTCACGTGCGCTGCAGACACCAAATTTTTCGCCGCGGCCGCACCCCCTATTTTTCGACGTCGCCCCCCCCCCCCCCTCAATTCCCCCTGTCCCAGGTTGAGCCTACAAAAATCTGGTCACTCTATCTAAAGTAATTGTCTTGCTTGTCATACACTACACAACAAGCACCCAATCCTGCAACTGACAGTGCCCCACAGCATATGCAGTGTGGTTTACCTGGTTTCAGCATCAGAAATACTTCCTATATCTATATATTGCTGTAAATTGGTGTGTAGCACCGCCATCCCAGTGATGTTTAGCCAACGCTGATTAGCTATGTGGAAGTTTCCTCCCAAATAATTCTGGAGATCAGGTATATTTTGCACTTGCTTTGGAATTCTCAGAAGCAAATATTCCGCAGAGATCACTTGACAGGACTAAAGATGTTGCCACCTGTGATAAATTTCAGAGTATGAATCAGGGAGAGGAAAGAATTTACAATGGGCAATCACTGACTAAGCAATGTTATGCTTTTACATTAATTTTCACTACTGTTCCTCTTTATTTTCCAAACTCTACATAACTGTATATTTCTCAGTTGAGTCATACACTTACAGCTTCCAAGAGGACTTCTAAATTTCCATAGCTATGCATCTAGTCAACAAAGGGCATGGTAGTAGGCCTGTGTGCACACTCACATCAGGCTTGGGCACAGAACAAACTCAGAAACGTCTTGAATGCAAGCTGCTGTTCTGGCCAGCATCTTATACAAACAACTTACTAATGCCTTTTGGGATAGGCTGTAGTGACTGAACAGCAGTCTGAACGCTGAAAAGTACCTTACATAGATAACCCAGCCCTAGAAATAAATATCAGCTGTATGCTGATTGTCCCCCTTGCAGTTTCACTCACCATCAGTCCCTCCCTACACCTGAATGCCCAGTGCAGATCAATATGGAAATTGCCACTGTGTCCCCACCCGAGTGTAGGCATAAATGATTGAAGACCAAACCACCCGCATATACAGCATGGTTTCACTGCATTTTTAGTGATGGCTCTGTCCCCCTTACCCTGCCAGAGTGGAGCGGCATGTAAATATCAAGCTGAATGCTGATATGATTGTTCCCCTCGCAGTTTGCAGAGTTATAAGCAGCAGAGCGTGCTCGTTTCACTCACCAGAGTCACCACGTGTCCCGTCAGTAGCTGCGGGGATTCCCCTCTTCCTTGTCTTTTGCAGGTTCATCTCTATGACGCCCTCTAGTGGCGCTTCTCATTACGCGTCATAAAGGAATTCGCCTGCAAAGGACAAGCTGAAGAGGGGAATCCCCGCAGCTACGAACGGACTGGTGGTGACTCTGGTGAGTGAAACAAGCGCTTCGCTGCTTATAACGCTGCAAACTACGAGGGAACAATCATATCAGCATTCAGCTGATATTTACACGCCGCTCCACTCTGGCTGGGTAAGGGGACAGAGCCATCACTAAAAATCCTGCTAAACCATGCTGCTTATGCGGGAAGCACTCTGATTGGGACACAGCGGTAATTTCCACACTGTTCCGTTCTGGAGGGGAGACGGGGGCACAGTCATGGCTGCATATCTGACATGGTGACCCGAGTATATGCCGACTCCCCCGCTTTTAGGCTACTTTTTTTTACCTAAAAAAGTTGGTTTATACTCGAGTATATACGGTATGTTTACCTTAAAAGATTATGCATGGGCCTTCTTTCCACACTAGACAGGATGGGGTGCTGAAGTAGTGATAAGATTAAATAACTACTCTGGTATAATTGATCACATGTTCAACGAAACCATCGCTGCTATCACTGCTAATTTAGGTGAAATATCTCAGGTAAGAAAGCTGGCACTACAGGAAAAATTGGCATTAGATGACTTACTGGCCAGCGAGGGCGGGATGTGCATGCTGATTGGGCCAGAGTGCTGCACATGAATTGATGACACAGGTGACATTGGCCTTGATTCATAAAAGTCAGTGCAGTAAAATTACCGTTAGCGGTAAATGAGGGTTTTTGCAGTAAATTCATAAAAAAAAAAAAAATCTGAGTGCGAGGTGATTGCGAGTCGGTAAGTGTGCGGTGTGGTGCGGAAAGCTGTCAGTATAATTTGCTGAGTGCGGTAGTTTGCCGCTGACTTCCTAATGACAAGGTGCCAGGTATAATTTGCTGAGTGCGGTAGTTTGCCGCTGACTTCCTAATGACAAGGTGCCAGCTGGGTAGAAGTGGGCAGTTTTAGACACACAACACTTATTTATTATAAATGGTAAATATATATATATATATATATATATATATATATATATATATATATATATATATATATATATATATATATATATACACAAGACAAATAACATTTATATTGCGCTTTTCTCCTGGCGGACTCAAAGCGCCAGAGCTGCAGCCACTAGGACGCGCTCTATTGGCAGTAGCAGTGTTAGGGAGACTTGCCCAAGGTCTCCTACTGAATAGGTGCTGGCTTACTGAACAGGTAGAGCCGAGATTCGAACCCAGGTCTCCTGCGTCAGAGGCAGAGCCCTTAACCATTACACCATCCAGCCACTGCATATATATATATATATATATATATATATATATATATATATATATATATATATATATATATATATATATATATATATATATATATATATATATATTCTTTGAATTATCTAACTGCGATTTCTAAAAACCTGGTCGTTTGTGGATCTCCATGGAAACACGAGTGGCCGTTCCATGTCACTTCACGGCGGGGGCTCCGTGAAAAGCCTGCGAACCTCCGATCGCGGCTCGCTGGCGAAATGTAAACTTGCGGGGAAAAAAATCCCTGGTGTGTACATCGTACAGCGCTGCTGTTGCAGCAGCGCCGTAAAGGAGATCAGCGATCCCCGGCCTCTGGTTGGCCGGGGATCACCGCCGTCTGATAGGCTGGAGCCTATCAGAGGCGGTACAGGACGGATCGCAGTCCTGTACCGCCCATAATGGGAAGGAGAGGGAGGGAAGAAGAGGGAGGGGGAACAGCGCTGCAGAGGGGGGCTTTGAGGAGCCCCCAATCCCCCCCCGCTAGGCCACACAGCGCGGCGGCGATCATATCCCCCCAGCAGGACATCCCCCTAGTGGGGAAAAAAGGGGGGGGGGGGGAACTCTGGTCGCCCTGCCTGAAATCTGATATGTGCTGGGGGCTGAAGAGCCCACCCAGCACAGATAGTAGAAACAGCATGCGGTCCTTATGTGGTTAAAAACATTAAGTTCAAAAGGTTCCATTTGTCACCTAAAATGCTACTGTGTAGAGCAAACTCGCCGGAACTTTGTTGGCGATAACAACAAGTTATTTATCGCTTCCTTACTCCCCCCTTTTTTCATGAATACACTTCATTCAGTTTACTGACACAAACAACGGTTTTATTACCGCACTATTATTGCATGCGGTAAAAAATGCGTAAAACATGCGTTCAATTTTATGAATGCACTATTAACAACATACCATGCGGTAATTTACTGCGTGGGCGATAACATATGCGGTAATGCTTTAGGCATCGAGGCCATTGTCTTTAATCACTTACAAAAGGTACAGGAGTTGCAAGATACGGCATGGGAAATAGGCCACAAAGGGTGGAATCCTTTTAACCTCCTTGCCGGTTTTCCCGACCTGAGCTCGAGGTAGAAAAAATAAGCTATTAGCGGTGATCCCGAGCTCAGGTCGGGGTAGGCATTGCAGAGCTTTACTTGTAGTTGTGGAGTCCCGCGCACGATCGCGCTGTGCAGCGGGACTCCAGCCTCTCTCCCCGGCAGTGTGGGGTCTTTCCCTGGCCGCCGGGATCCCCCATGTCCCCGCTATTCTTCCGGGGACCCTGCAGCCAGTTGGAGCAGCGGAGCCGTGGTGGTGGCAGCAGAGCGGTGGTGGCAGCGTGACGTCATCGGGGCGGGGCTAATATTGAAAACGAACTTCTCTATATTAGAGAAATATAGAGAAGTTCGTTTATATGTATATTAGCGCCATCTTGTGGGCAAAGAGAAAACTGCAGCACAGGAGCCCAGGAAGGTAATTTTTTTTTTTATTTTGCTGCAGATCTCTTTGCCAGAATGATTTTTTTCAGGTTTTAGGGTCTGAAAGAGTGGAAAAAAAATTGCACCGCTTTTAGACCCTAAAATCTGGAAAGAATCAGACCGCCAAGGAGGTTAAAGGATTGGGCTTAGGAAATTTATTTGGTTCAATTGGTGGGTTCTTTAAACAGATTGCTGTCTATTTGATAATGATTCTTGTCACTATTTTCCTCATTTACTTTGTCTATAGACTGATTATGTGTTTCATTAGCAGGTACACACAACCTTCAAAAGCCACTCACATTTATCTGGTCCAGAGGAGGAGATCTCACTCAAATTCTGAACCATCCATCTCGGACTATGAAAACTCTTTAGTTTAAAAATGTATGAATAATTTTTTTTAGCTAGTTAAGGTGGTTGAAACCTAGAGGTTTGAATGTCTTATTAAAGGACTACCCTGGCGGCTGTCTACACAGTGACAGAGTAAAAGTAGAGCCTATGTCCAGTAATGGATTAACAGCTCCTGAGGTGTTATAATTTAAGTAGGCCTCAGTTTTTTGGCCTGAGTTGAGGTAAAAGGCTTGGTTTGCAGAATATACCTTTAAGACGGGTTTCTCGCAGAAGAGATTATGCAGTCAGTTACCAGGAATGTGTCCCTGGTGAAAGGCCATAGGTCTGAGCTGCTCCAGACCGTTAGTCGACAGAAAGGTAAACATAGCCAATATTTACCAAACATGGCATTCCTTGTATGTAGGTTAGAAAGCACTCTGAATATTAATTAAGTAGGTGTGTGGCATGACGCCACAAGGGGTCTGAGCCAATTGTAGGTTTGGGGGGATGGCTCAGATGTCACAATTAACTCTTTGGTGACCGGTATTAAAGGGGGGGGGGGTCACAGGCTGAAAAGAAGCACTTCTCTTTGCTGGCTTCCAATCTTTTATTCTTATGTTTTGTCATCTTATATAAAACTGTATGTTGTATATAGTAGATAGGCCTCCGGGCTATGTAGTATAGATGTAACGTAGTACAGACAGAAGATAACCTGATTATCATTCACCAGGAAGGTAATCAAGAAGTTGTAATGCAACAGACTTACTACAGAAGAATCTGCTTTGCTAAGATGTAACGAACGGTACTGTATATTTGTTGACTGAATAAACTCCTAAACTCTGAGGACGCCTGAGGAGTTCTATCTCCAATGCTGTTGCTGTGATGAGAGTCGTGTTTGCAGCTCCTGTTAATGAGTTGCTGGTGCCAAACAAAGGTGTTGTGTTGTTGCTCATAGCAACCAACGTATAGTTTCTTACATGGGGATCTTGAGTTGGGCATCAGCTTCCATCCACCTGCAAGGCAGGATTAGGTGCTTTTTGGAGTATTGTTCCCACAATGCACCTTCCTTACCCACAATGAACTTTGAAAACTGCTTGTATTCGCTAAAAGATCACCAGTGTTGATATTATCGAACACTAGCGATCTTTTAACATTTAAGGACCAGCGGTCTTTGGGCACTTAAAGACCAGAGACCGCTGGTCCAATCCCGGCGAATCGCCGCACATACCCGCCGCAACCGCCATCATCGCCGCTCGCCGAGACCATCAGGACATAGACTCTACCGTCTCTATGACGGCAGAGTCATGTGCGCCGGTCAGGAGCCGCTTTCATTGGCTCCTGACCCTGTTTTTCAATGTAAGCCGATGGGAACGGCTTACATTGAAAGACAGGGCCAGGAGCCAATGAAATCGGCTCCTGACCGGCTCACATGACTCTGCCGTCAGAGACAGGCAGAGCCTGTGAGATGCGGCGAGAATCGTCGGGTTTGAGCGGCGCGATCGGCGGGTAGCGGCGGATGCGCGCTGCGGACAGCGATTGAGATCTACGCCCTGCCAGCCAGGAGCCCACCAAAACAGGGCGTAGATCTCAATCACTGCGGTCCTAAAATGGTTAAAGAAAACCTGTACTGAAAAAAAGTTCCCCTGGGGGGTACTCGGCTCAGTAGGGGGAAGCCTCTGGACCCTATTGAGGCTTTCCCCGTCCTCCTGTATCCCACGGCGGTCTCGCTGCAGTCCCCGGAATGCACAGGCAACAAATTCGACAGTCTGTTCAATATTTACCTTTCCAGGCTCCAGCGAGGGCGCTGTTGCGGGCTCTTCTAACGAAGATAGGCGAAAATAGCCAATCTCCGTCGGGTACGCTTTACTGCGCAGGCGAGCGGTAGAGCGGCCCGACGGAGATCGGCTATTTTTGCCTACCTCCGTGGGAAGAGCGGATACTGCGCCTGCGCTGGAGCCCGAGAGGTAAATATTTACATCGCCGCCGCTCTAGGAGGATTTTAGCCACTGCCGTGGGACCGAGGAGGACGGGGAAGCCTCAATAGAATCCGGAGGCTTCCCCCACCCGGGGTGAGTTCCCCCCCCAGGGGAGTTTCTTTCATTACAGATTTTCTTAAACTTAAAAAAAAAAAAAATGCTGAATACTACTAAGCATTCTGTAATTATCGCATGCGGTAAAACGAACAGCAAATTTTTACTGCAAACTGATGAATCGAGGCCTATATGTGCAAATCATGCTTGTTGTATTTGTTGATTTATTCAATTATGGTAGCTCCAAACGCAGTTATTTTGCTCTGAGGCAAACATTGCACTTCCTGCAACGTGTAGAGTGGAAAGGTAGATATTGAACAGACTGTCGAATTTGTCGCCTGTGCATTCCGGGGGCTGCAGCGAGACCGCCGTGGGATACAGGAGGATGAGGAAAGCCTTAATAGGGTCCAGAGGCTTCCCCCTACTGAGGTGAGTACCCCCCAGGGGAACTTTGTTTCAGTACAGGTTTTCTTTAAAGGATCGCTAGTGTTCGGTAATGATGCGGTAAGCATGCGGTAAATAACACTGGTGATCTTTTAGCGAATACAAGCAGTTTTCAAAACAAACAAAACAAACACAGAACATTTATATCGCGCTTTTCTCCTGGCGGACTCAAAGCGCCAGAGCTGCAGCCACTAGGACGCGCTCTTTAGGCAGTAGCAGTGTTAGGGAGACTTACCCAAGATCTCTTACTGAATAGGTGCTGGCTTACTGAACAGGCAGAGCCGAGATTCGAACCCAGGTCTCCTGTGTCAGAGGCAGAGCCCTTAACCATTACACTATCCAGCCACTGCATTTACACTATCCAGCCACTGCAGTGCATTGTGGGTAAGGAAGGTGCATTGTGCGCAATTTAAAAAGAAGCTGAACTGAAAATGAAAAGGGAAAATAAACAAACACATCATCAAAAAAAAAGGCCATTACCCCATAACAGCTTCCTGATCAGCACACTGTTAAACTGTAATATTGTCCACTTGAGCCATAGGGAAACATTGACATTACCTTACACATTCAGATGTAACTGACAGCAGCTGATATATAACCGACAGCAACTGGTATATTTCAGTTCTGACAATCTTGTCAGAACTGGAAGGGATTACTGTAAGAAGAAAATGGTAAGTTTCTGAGAGGAACTGACAGCGAGGTAAGGATGTAATATTCATTTGCAGCTACATCATTTTTAATAATTTTACTCAGTTCAGGTTCCTGTTAAATACACCGACAGCAGAAACATAAATAACGACAGGGCAGTGCAGACGATATTGCACTCAGAATTTACCGCCCTGTCATGCCCCCTTGCTGCTTCTTGAATACTAGTTTTGGAAAATTTAGTGCACATTTACCACACGCAAGATATTGACATGCGATAACATTCATGAATACTAACTTCCGCTACATGCTTGTACTTAATTCCCGAACGCTCGATAAAGCATTCGGTAAGCGGTCGGTAACACTTGATGAATCGAGGCCATAGTCTGGATCCAGTGTTTGTTTTTTATATGATACTAATTTTTTGTATTAAATTGATAATAAAAATTACTTTTTTTCTTTATTATACTATTGTTATTGTGTATATACATAAACTTATGTGGGTCTTTATAAACTGTAAAGTACAAAAACACTTAATTGTTCCTTACATGTGTTTAGAGTGTGAGTGATACTATTGAAATTCTGCTACTCTACAAGCCCAGCGTTGCAATTTTACAACAAACTCCCCAAAAGTTACAAAAATGTCAAAATAAAAAAAAAAACACTGATTTAGGCATCACAAGCCTCCTATAACAACATGTGAAAGGTTGAAATTTTTTTAAAGTTTTTTTCTATATTTGGGTCTCTGGGGGTTAAGCAATTTTGAGCGTGGCATGGTTGTTGGTGTCAGATGGGCCGGTCTGAGTACTTCACAATCTGCTCAGTTACTGGGATTTTCATGCACAACCATTTCTAGGGTTTACAAAGAATGGTGTGAAAAGGGAAAAACATGCAGTATGCAAGAGTCCTGTGGGCGAAAATGCCTCGTTGATGCTAGAGGTCAAAGGAGAATAGGCCGACTGATTCAAGCTGATAGAAGAGCAAAGTTGACTGAAATAACCACTCGTTACAACCGAGGTATGCAGCAAAGCATTTGTGAAGCAACAACACACACAACCTTGAGGCGGATGGGCTACAGCAGCAGAATCCCCACCGAGTACCACTCAACTCAACAACAAATAGGAAAAAGAGGCTACAATTTGCATGAGCTCACCAAAATTGGACAGTTGAACACTGGAAAAATGTTGCCTGGTCTGATGAGTCTCGATTGTCAGAATTTGGCGTAAACAGAATGAGAACATGGATCCATAATGCCTGCTTATCCGTGTGCAGACTGGTGGTGGCATGGGGGATGTTTTATTGGCACACTTTAGGCCCCTTTGTGCCAATTGGGCATCATTTAAATGCCACAGGCTACCTCAGAATTGTTTCTGACCATGGCCATCCCTTCATAACCACCATGTACCCATCCTCTGATAGCTACTTCCAGCAGGATAATGCACCATGTCACAAAGCTCTAATCATTTCAAATTGGTTTCTTGAACATGACAATGAGTTCACTGTACTAAAAAGGCCCCCACAGTCACCAGATCTCAACCTAATAGAGCATCTTTGGGATTTGATGGAACGGGAGCTTCGTGCCTTGGATGTGCATCCCACAAATCTCCAACAACTGCAAGATGCTACCCTATCAATATGGGCCAACATTTCTAAAGATTGCTTTCAGCACCTTGTTGAATCAATGCCACGTATAATTAAAGGATACCCGAAGTGACGTGTGACATGATGAGATAGACATTGGTATGTACAGTGCCAAGCACACCAATAATTATGCTGTGTTCCTTTTTTACTTTTTCTGCCTGAAAGAGTTAAATATCACGCATGTAAGTGGCTGACTCAGTCCTGACTCAGACAGGAAGTTACTACAGTGTGATCCTCACGGATAAGAAATTCCAACTACAAAACAGTTTCCTAGCAGAAAATGGGTTCTGAGAGCGGGAAAGAGATAAAAAGGGTCAATCGTTAAAAGATTTTAGCTCTGGCATACTTCAATGAATGTGTCATTGAGCAAAAACAAAAATGTAAACTTAAAAAGTAGATTTAAACAAAATAAAACTGTGGAATATCTTAAAAAGTCATTGTGAGGAGGATAGATACAATTGTTCATTTAATTAGTTTATTTTCGCTTCGTGTGTCCTTTAAGGCAGTTCTGAAGGCGAAAGGGGGTCAAACACCGCATTCGTATGGTGTTCCTAATAATCCTTTAGGTGAGTGTATTTTGGCTGCAGGACATCCTCCATCTCCTTCCTCACCTTCCTGCTTGAAGCCATTAACCTCCTTGGCGGTAACCCCGAACGTAGTTCGGGGTAAGCCGCCGGAGGGTGCCGCTCAGGCCCTGCTGGGCCGATATGTTTAATTTTTTTTTTTTGCTGGACGCAGCTAGCACTTTCCTAGCTGCGCCAGCACCCCGATCGCCGCCGCGCGCCTGATCGCCGATATCCGGTGCGGCGCGCGCCCCCTCCCCCCCCCAGACCCCTGTGCGCTGCCTGGCCAATCAGTGCCAGGCAGCGCCGAGGGGTGGTCCGGGACTCCCAATGACGTCCCGACGTCAGTGACGTCATCCCGCCCGTCGCCATGGCAACGGGGGAAGCCCTCCAGGAAGTCCCGCTCTTTGAACGGGATTTCCTGATCGGAGATCGCCGAAGGCGATCGAAGAGGGCGGGGGGATGCCGCTGAGCAGCGGCTATCATGTAGCAAACCCTGGGCTCGCTACATGATATAGAAAAAAAAAATAAAAAAAAAAACTGCCGCGCTGCCTCCTGGCGTATTTTTTTATACCGCCAAGGAGGTTAAAAGAATTTCTACAGGATAAAATGCATATTCCTAGGATGAGGATAGGGGATTTTAATATGTATCTGGATCCTCTTCTGGATAAGTTCTAGTCGAGGGCTCAGGCGGGTCAGTCCTCTCCCCTGGCGCGGTTGCGGGTGGAATTGGGTATGTTTGAGGTATGGAGAAGTATAAACCCTTTGACCAATGTTGGGAATACACCATACGTACAGCAGACGCTTCGCTCCGAGCTCTCCCCTTCACCGGCTCTCACTTATCGACCGCCTAACGCCCATAGGCGTCGGCGGGTCGTTAGTGGTATAGCATGGAAACGGCCGCTCGATCTAGCGGCCTTTCCATGCTAGTTCACGGAGACTGCCTCCGTGAACAGTGTACGAGCCACCGATCGCGGCTCGCACGCATAATGTAAACATGCGGGGAAGGAACACCCGCTGTTTACATCACACGGCGCTACGTGACGTAGATCGGCGATCCCCGGCCTCTGATTGGCTGGGGATCGCCGGCATCTGATAGGCAGAAGCCTATCCTATCAGGCGCAGGACGGATATCCGTCCTGCGCCGCACACAGGAGAAGGGAGAAAGAGGGAAAGCAGGGGAGCCCGGAAAACGCTGCGGAGGGGGGCTTTGAGGAGCCCCCCCGCAAATCAATAGTAGCCGGCGGCGATCAGACCCCCTCTGCTCATTGTAAAATCTTTCCTCTCCCAGATTCACATTCTGACATGTATTACATGGTGACATTGTTACTGTGGGCAAGTTATGTAGCAGTTTCTAGCTGCTCTGGCTGTTACAGACAGCTTTAAACAGCCATTTCCTGTCTGTGAACATTGTTACATTGTGGCAGTTTGCCCAGAGTACCGCGGTATTCAGAGCCTCTTGTGGGAGGAGTTTCAGCACAAAATTAGTCACACAGCGCCCCCTGATGGTCTGTTTGTGAAAATCATTCAATTTCTCATGTAAAAGGGGGTATCAGCTACTGATTGGGATAAAGTTCAATTCTTGGTTGGAGTTTCTCTTTAAGCTGAGCTTGGCTCTTTTCAAAATAAAAGCAATGGCAACTTCTGGAACTAAGATATATTTGAGTAAAAAATAGCTTTTTTGCCTCAGGATACCAATCTTCCACTTTTGTTCGGCAACCCAGCTTTTCCTCCCGGCCTTTCACTTTTCTCCTTTTCTAAATGGCATGATCATCAATTTATAGAAGATATTTTAGATCCTTTTTACAAACCAGCTGTACTCTTGATACTCTGAAGGAACGTCTACAGTACATCTTAATGATACTCACTTCTTACAATACATGCAAGTACGTAGCTTTTTATGCTCAATTTTTCACTCCATAACTTTTCCAGGAAAGTCTGAGCTTGATAGTATTTGGAAGATGGCTCCCAAGCACTGCAAGGATTGCAAGTTTTGCAGGGTGGAGATGTGATTTGGGAGATATGCGTGAGGAGGAAAGGGGGGGGGGGGGATATGTTCTCCAGGCAGTTCCCCTCATTTCTACTAACACGACTCAAAAGCTATCCCAACTTAATATTATACATAGGAATTGTTTAACTGCAAAAAAGACTGTATGACATGGGTTTGAGGCAGGACCCTACTGTCGCAAGATGTTGTAGAGATCATGGGGATCTTCTTCACATGCTCTGGAAATGTCCTAAATTTCTACCATTTCTAGAACGGCTAAGGCATGGGTTTTGGGTCTGATGTAAATAAATAAATATTGTCTGATATGAATATGACAAAGCATGTACAATTAATGGTACAGAGAGCGTTGTTCCAGGTTAGGAAATTAAAAACTACTAATGTGTAAACAGCCACTGCCTCCTAAGGTCAGTGACTAGTTGTTACATATGAACAATTAGTTGAAAATGGAGAAGTGAATTTATACTCATGGGGTGCTCCTCATAAATTTGAAAATATATGGGCTCCATGGTTGGATACCCCTGGGCTTGCTGATTTTGATTTAGTTAAGGACAGAATTTTTGGAAATGAGACGTTTACAATATGATACACTGGTTGTTATCTTAGCGTTGGTACATTGCAGTTTGCACAGAATGTATGTAATTTTTCTATATCTTCATTTTTTGTTTAGGAGTTCTCTTGATCATAAAGGTGTGTGGAGGCACACTGCTGCATTGTATAGCCTGTTTAATGCATGCTTTTCTGAAAAAGGCTGATGGAAAAAAAAAAAAAAAAAAAAAGAAAAAAGGGGAAAGCATTTGAAAGAGGAAAAAAAAGCAAAACAAAAAAAAACACAATAAGCTCCCTTTTACACTTAGCGCGTTACACCGCTGTGCAGTACTCTCCCCCGCTGCAGCCTGTTGCAAACGCAGTGCAAGTCTATGTAGGCTTTTACAAATACCACAACGTAAGTAGTGAAATTACTGCAATGCCTTCACAAAGTTAGCAGTGCATTGCTGCATGATCCATGCCTACCGCATAAATTATGCAGCAAGGCAAGTCAATGGCAATGTAATATGTCTGAACAGACGATCATGGCTGAGGTGCGGATGTGCAGGCCCACTGTAATCCAGTGTTATGGAGTACACAGTGAGCTCATGGTGAAACAGAACTCCTAGAAGTGTGTACGAGGCTACAATGGACCAAAAAGCCCTCTTACTAAAATGCTATGGAAAACAAACGTTGGCCTTCTTAAACAGATCTCTCACACAGCACCCAGTGTGCCTTCACCCAGCATATAATTGAGCCTCTCACCAGATATAAGTGCTGAACCAGCACAGATCAGCATTACATAATGTTCAAAATGAAATCTTGCATCAAAGTTCCAAGTGAGTTAGAGACCGCGTCTTAGTGCTCTGTGGATCGCAAAGAGATCTGGGGAGCACTGGTGATAAGTAGTGAAGTGCAGGGCCGGGCCGAGGCTGGAGAGGCTCCAGCCTCAGGGCGCAGTGTAGGAAGGGGCGCACAATTCATTCAGCTGTCATTCCCAATTGTGTTTGAAGCAGAAAGAAATAAGAAAAGGGGATACATGACAGTGATTGCAAGCCAGATAACTAGAGATTAAGGTGTTGGGGAGGTTGGGGGCCTTGGGGCACCTATTAGTCTAATAGCAATCAGTGTGTGACGGTTGGGGTGGGAGGGATGGGGGGGCGCACTTTGGTGTCTCAGCCTTGGGTGTTGAAGGACCTTGTCCCGCCTCTGGTGAAGTGCTAAGCGGCATTACACTATTGCTGTGCATTTTTCTTGCATGCCTCGAGTGTTGAAGAACCTGGAAGGAGAGCTGCAGGGACGTGTGGATTGACACTGGTAGAGCCAGAAAATGCATTTGCCGATCAGAAGGAGACACCGAGAGCCCAATCTAGTGTAGTATGCGGTAAGTTGGTAAACTGTAATGTGAGAAGTTTTTACTCACAAACAAGGGTCAACGCTAAGGCAACCACTGCAAATCCAGGTGAAGAGGTGAGACCTGTCCTCACTCAGGAATAACATGTCGCTCTCTGTAGAAAGGAATAAAGGAGGGGTGGGTCCACCTTCCACCAAGGGTGGACACTAATAAGCTTGTGAGTAAACAGAGGCGCCAGCAGGGTAAAAACAATAGTTAAAAGTTTAAAAATATGCTGGGTGGCAGTGGTGGACTTACCTCCAAAAAGCAGACTAGACAACTGACTGACATAAATAAATACTTTATTGGTACCCCAATAGATGCAACGCGTTTGCAGGACAAGGCCCGCTTCATCAGGCAATAGGTAGGGGAAACACTGTAGCCAAATGCACAGAAATACATTGTTGTAATGAGCCACATAATATACAAGGAAGGACTTTTTATGTATATACATTTGGAAAACTAGGTCTTATAAATTGTGCGCAATGCAGCTACCTGCAGGTATATTGCATATGTGTTGTACGCAGTGTATGGAATTAATGGGGTGGGTGTGCTAGTTGGACTGTATTTAAGTAACATGTGAATAATCAAATCAAGGCCCTCGGATGAGACAATATAATGCACGGCAGGACGTGAATAGGTTGCCATGGGTGACTGACACAATGTGAATGAATAAGGTGAGGAATTGCGTATCGTTAAGTAGTGTGCAGTGTGACATACCTAGTCGCCCATAGGTTGTAGGCGATGTAAACATAATATAGAGATAACCGTATAAAAGCAAAAATAAAAGGAGCAGAAAGAGGGGTCTTTTGTACTATGTATACATAAATATGTGGTACATTACTTTTGTACCATGTATACACAAATATGAAGTACATAACTGTAAACATGATACTAGCAGGTACAGATAAACATAGTCGTGAATAAAGTCACAGATTTCAGATCGAAATGGTAGCTAAGTACAAAGGTCAAAGTAACAGTTATTTTTAAGGGCCAGAGTGACAGGTTGTTATACAGAAAAGGAATGAATGAAATGCCAAATGGCTTACCAGTGACAATCATACAGCACGTATAGCGTCTTTGTGCAGAGCTGAGGACGCTATGTGCCTTAAGTGTAGTGTTTACTAACAGGACTCCCAATCAGTGGAGACCACGAGATGATGTTGGACGGGGTCGAGCTAAACGGAGGGAAAAGTTAGCAGCCAATAGGCTACTGACGTGTGAAAGCGTGCCGCGCTTCATTAGAAACTGCTGTAAAGGGTGTGGATGATGCAATCTAAACGGTGCATCAAACTTATGAATGAGATGGTGTGAATATTAGATTAGCGCCGCAGATGCAGCCGGAAGTAAGGGAACAAGGAAATAGCGCATGCGCGGTATAGCGGGAGCGCCAGGGGTGGCCATATTGGTTAAGGGCAATAAGTATGGGCAATGCGAGGGAGCACTGGTAAGAGGGAAATGGAGGTATTTGTGTAACTATTTATATATATTATTTTACAGGTGAATAAAATGCTAGTAGGGGAAGGGGACCCTAGGGGTGGCTATATGGTAAAAAGGACCTTAATTAACCACTTAACGACCAGCTAACGCCGATAGGCGGCGCCTGGTCGTTTGTGGTTTTGCACGGAACCGGCCGCTCGTTCGATAAAAGTATGATAAGGGAATTATTTTAAAGGAGAGCGACAGGTATAAAATGACGGATAGGGAATGTTGATGAGTTAGTGTATTTTTTCCAGTTGTTCGTTGAGGCCCTCCGGAACAAGAGTCCTCAACAACTGGATCCAATGCATCTCGTTTTTTTTTAGTCGAGCAAAAGCATCCGGCAGATGTGCACGTACTGAATCAATGAGTGTAATTTGAAAAAGGTCGGGGTCGTGATTGTGATGAGCGCAGAAGTGACGTGAAACATTGTGAAGGGGAAATGTATTTATGATATTCCTTTTATGTTGGCCAATTCTGCTACGTGCCGTCTGGGTGGTCCGCCACACGTACTGTAGCCGTGTGGCTATTAGGTAAATTACATACTTTGATTCACATGAAAGATAGCTGTTGATCGGGTACTGAATCTTAGTGGTAATTGAAGTGAAATTGACGTCAGCTTGAATAAATTTGCATGCTGTGCAACGGGGCTTGTCACAGGGGTAGCAGCTGGGGAGTTGGCGGGTACCGGCAGTACTTGGTGTGCGTAGTCGACTTGGGGCTAGTATGTTCTTAAGGTTTGGCGATCTACCGTAGGTGATGGCTGGTTTTTGGGGTAATATTCGTTAGAGATCGGGATCTTGTAGAATTTCCCATCTGCTGTTGATGATCTTTCGTATTTGTGTATGTTGGGCGTTGAACCGGGTGATGAACCTGGGGGGACCTTCAGTGTTAGAGATAGGTATATTCGTGGTAGGTTTCTGTAGTTTTGCTTTATGTTTGTATGTTAATTGGCTGCTAACTTTTCCCGGTCAGCTTGACCCCGCCCAACATCATCCCGTGGTCTCCGCTGATTGGGAGTCCTGTAAGTAAACACTACACTTAAGGCACATAGCGTCCTCAGCTCTGCACAGAGGCGCTATACGTGCTGTATGATAGTCACTGGTAAGTCATTTGTAATTTCATTCATTCCTTTTCTGTATAGCAACCCGTCATTCTGGCCCTTAAAAATAACTGTTACTTTGACCTTTGTACTTAGGTACCATTTCGATCTGAAGTCTATGTGACTTTATTCACGACTATGTTTATCTGTACCTGCTAGTATCAGGTTTACAGTTATGTACTTCATATTTGTGTATACATGGTACAAAAGTAATGTACCACATATTTATGTATACATAGTACAAAAGACCCCTCTTTCTGCTCCTTTTATTTTTGCTTTTATACGGTTATCGTTATGTTTACATCGCCTAAATCCTATGGGCGACTAGGTATGTCACACTGCACACTACTTAACGATACGCAATTCTGCACCTTATTCATTCACATTGTGTCAGTCACCCATGGCAACCTATTCACGTCCAGCCGTGCATTATATTGTCCCATCCGAGGGCCTAGATTTGATTATTCACATAATGCTACTTAAATACAGTCCACCTACCACACCCACCCCATTAATTCCATACAATGTATACAACAGTACAATGTACTTCTGTGCCTTTGTCTACAGTTTGTCCCCTATTGCCTGATGAAGCGGGCCTTGTCCTGCGAACGCGTTGCATCTCTTGGGGTACCAATAAAAGTATTTCTTTATGCTAGACAGTTGTCTAGTCTGCTTTTTGGAGGCAAGCCCACCACTGCCTCCCAGCATATTTTAAAACTTTTAATGATTGTTTTTACTCTGCTGGTGCCTATGTTTACTCACGAGCATTTGCCAATTGTATTAGGTTGGCCAACTGCCAACCGGTGAGCGTATAGTTTCTCATGAAGATGCTGTGAAGAGTATATTGGAACTGTATGGAGATTTGAGAAGATTTATATCTAGAGACTCTCGAATGCCATCTCAGTGGCCATTCCATTTTTATATATAGCTTTTTTAAAAAAAACAGAAAACTTTTTTGGGTGTAAACCAGGCTATGAAGTAGTGTGATATACTGTTTTATAATACTCTGTTTAGCATGAGTTGTTGAGCGCATTGCCTTTTTTTATGGTTAATACTGTAATACGCTTGGCGGACAAGGGTGGTGCGGGTGTTGACTATCAAACTGAAGCCCTTATGCTAAGCATAGACGGTTAGTTTTTTTTTTTATATCAATCGAGCTGCTGATTGCTCGATTGATAATATACGACAGGTCCGATGACCTGCCGGATAGATTTCCCGCTCGATCCCCGCGGGCGGACAATAGTGGGGAATCGAGCGGCTGATAAGGGATGCCCGCGGTGACGAGCGGGGATCGATCCGTGGCGGCATCGAGCCGCTGGCTCGATACCGGCGCATAAACGTGCCGTGTATGCCTGGCATTAGACAGTTAGGAGATGCGGATGTTTATCAGCCTTTAATCCAAGATCCTACACAGGTTTTTCTCAGTGATCTTCGGGGGCTGTTGGAGTTGGGGCAGAACATCGGTGTCCTTACTAAACGTTTTTCGGAATTCTTGTGTCCACTATACCCCGTTGTGCCCATCTTCCACCACCTCCCCAAGATCCACAAACTGGGTGCTCCCCCCCTCCCCCGGCCAATTGTGGCTGGCATTGGCTCCGTGGGGGAGCGCATTGGGTGAGTGGGTCGATGCACATTTGCTTCCCCTTGTCTCTAGACTTCCTGGGAATCTACAAGACACCCGTCATGTTCTCTTTAGCTTTAATGACTGTTTTTCATTCTTGTTCAATAAAAACTTTCCCATTAGACAGTATGTGAACTGTAATAACAAGTACACCGTATATGTGATTTCATGTTCATCATGTTCATCATGTCAAATTCAATATGTGGGGTGCACCACCCGTAGTTTAAGAGCACGCATAGTCGAACAATATTGCGGCACCAATTGGAAGACTTTTCGTAAGTCAGCAGTCTCTAAACATTTTGAAACTGCCCATAAATGGGATTTGCAGATTGGTAAACTTAAATAACCCCCGTGCTGAAATGAGAACAGGGGGAGCGAGCTGGATAAAATTAGTCTTCTATATGTAGAGGATGTGTTGGGTGATGGAAGTCGGTGCTGCTCTGTGTGGTCCACTTGCAGTGGCAGAGAAATCTATAAAGGACATGGGGTAGGGGAAAAAAAACACAAAAAGAGCGCACTCAGAAAACTGATGATAAAAGGGAGACCAGCCGGTCGTAGACAGATCTCACCTGATGTGATGGCTGATATGCCCTTATGGGTATTATCAGCTTGCAGGCTTTTGTCCCTCTCAGACCAGGGACCAGGTCAGAAGCAGGCTCTTTGTCCAAAGGGATCCTGTGGCTGGAAGCAGGATATCAGGAGCAGCTGTCTGGTTTGTAGCCGTTGGTGTCCCAGCACTGGCTGTAACACCAGAGCTGCAGGCACCTGTGGGCTGTATAAGACTCAATCCCTTAGCAGGGAGAGTCTCCTTCCTGAAAAGTTAGCAATCCACACACTGCTCTGTTCAGATACACCACAGCAGTGGCTGGGTGGTGAGCAGTAGCACTGAGGTGGCTGAAAGAAAGCACAGGAGACCCGTGCTGGAAGTAACTGATTCTTTAATTAATGTAACAAATACAACTAGTTTCAGGAGGCCATTCCTCCTTTCTTCAGGCAAACAGTTGCTACATTGTGATGATCCAATTTATTTGAAATTCAAAAATCAATTAGTTAAAGACGACCCAATCAGTGCGTGTATGTAAATGTAACCAGAGACCATAAGCCTCTGCTGTAGGTCAGGGTTTTCTCTCCCTAAGTGGGTTAAGAAAGTTAGTATTAGGCTATAAAAGGATTGAAAGCGAACATAATATAAGACTGCCACTAGAGGGCAGCCTCCGCGCTGACACCCAGACCAGGAGGCTGCAGCACCACCCCAAACCAACAGGTGGCACCACACCACCTTCTATCTGTAGGTGTAATATCATTTCAGCTCAACAGGTTATTTTACATTGTAAATTAATTTCCGAACAATAGAGGGTACTATAGCACACTCCTCTATTGGGGGAGTGGGGATTGCATGGTTAATAGTTTCCATAATCATATACAAATTTGATATATTTATTTAAAAGGCTCATTAAGGATTTTTTTTTTTTATGTTTATATTATGTTTTATATTAGAACTTAATGACCCTAAAAGCCAAAAGCATAAAATACGCAATTTTTTTTCTCCTCCCTTCCTATAAAAACAAATGCAGTTTCCATTGTATTAATAAAAATCAACAACTATAGAGACTTTCTGGATTTTACAAATGGAAACTTTAAGTCCTAATGGTCTAAATATAGCCTTGGAAACCATGGCGAACTAAAACAGAAAGAACTATGATTAAAATTGCACCTTAGAGCATTATTTATTGAACTGCACAATGTATTTTTTTACATCTGTCCTCTTGAAATATACATATTTTTTAATGGTTATTAATATCTATATATTTATGTCACGGTATTAGTACCTTTTATACATATTTATATGTTATAGCCAATTGATATGACATTATCCCCATATTTATAGTTGTTGATTTTTATTAATACAATGGAAACTGCATTTGTTTTTATAGGAAGGGAGGAGGAAAAAAAAAAAATTGCATATTTTATGCTTTTGGCTTTTAGGGTCATTAAGTTCTAATATAAAACATAATAGAGGTTTGATCCAATCGGAAAAAAATCTCCACATTCAAACAGCGTAATAAGATCTAGAGATTATTAAATTATGAAAAATAAAAATTTCTCACTATAAGTTGAAATCCAGATACTCTAAGTATACCCCTTTGAATAGCTAGCTAACAAATCTTTTGTGCGCCTTTTGGTGTGCAATGCCATATAATTGAAGCAAACTCAAATTGCTCTTTATTTTAACATCCTCAATTGATAATTTACAATGTTGGTCTTGTGTCCTAAATATTTATATCAAACAGCCTCAAATTCAATCACAAAAAAAAAAAAAAAAAAAAAAAAAAAAAAAAAAAATCCTTAATGAGCCTTTTAAATAAATATATCAAATTTGTATATGATTATGGAAACTATTAACCATGCAATCCCCACTCCCCCAATAGAGGAGTGTGCTATAGTACCCTCTATTGTTCGGAAATTAATTTACAATGTAAAATAACCTGTTGAGCTGAAATGATATTACACCTACAGATAGAAGGTGGTGTGGTGCCACCTGTTGGTTTGGGGTGGTGCTGCAGCCTCCTGGTCTGGGTGTCAGCGCGGAGGCTGCCCTCTAGTGGCAGTCATATTATGTTCGCTTTCAATCCTTTTATAGCCAAATACTAACTTTCTTAACCCACTTAGGGAGAGAAAACCCTGACCTACAGCAGAGGCTCATGGTCTCTGGTTACATTTACATACACGCACTGATTGGGTCGTCTTTAACTAATTGATTTTTGAATTTCAAATAAATTGGATCATCACAATGTAGCAACTGTTTGCCTGAAGAAAGGAGGAATGGCCTCCTGAAACTAGTTGTATTTGTTACATTAATTAAAGAATCAGTTACTTCCAGCACGGGTCTCCTGTGCTTTCTTTCAGCCACCTCAGTGCTACTGCTCACCACCCAGCCACTGCTGTGGTGTATCTGAACAGAGCAGTGTGTGGATTGCTAACTTTTCAGGAAGGAGACTCTCCCTGCTAAGGGATTGAGTCTTATACAGCCCACAGGTGCCTGCAGCTCTGGTGTTACAGCCAGTGCTGGGACACCAACGGCTACAAACCAGACAGCTGCTCCTGATATCCTGCTTCCAGCCACAGGATCCCTTTGGACAAAGCCTGCTTTTGACCTGGTCCCTGGTCTGAGAGGGACAAAAGCCTGCAAGCTGATAATACCCATAAGGGCATATCAGCCACCACATCAGGTGAGATCTGTCTACGACCGGCTGGTCTCCCTTTTATCATCAGTTTTCTGAGTGCGCTCTTTTTGTGTTTTTTTCCCCTACCCCATGTCCTTTATAGATAAATGGGATTTATCCTCTTTTAGCTTCCAAGGGATGGAGAGAGTATGTTGTCCAACTAGAGGAGGGGATATTCAAAAGGTTACTATTGAGGCACGAGGCCTATTGGATTCACAGAATGGGCACTCGCACCCCCCCAGGGCTAGAACACGCGCTGGGATTTGAATTTAGTGTATACATACTGATACTCTTCCACTTGCCATCTCATCTTTGTATATGTATACTGATATTTTTCTATCTGGTATTGCCTCCTCTTTGTGTATTTGAAATTCTGGTTAGCTCACACTGAATTTCCTATTCGCAGTGGTAACTTTTTTACATTACTTTATTGATCTTATTGAATTTTTTTGTAGGCTACTTAATAGATGTAATGTCTCTTTAAGGAGCTGGCTGTGTGAGGTATAGGGTAGGCTACTTAATAGATGTAATGTCTCTTTAACCACTTGCCGACCGCCCACTACCTATGGGCGTCGGCAAAGTGGCATGCCCAGGACAAACGTAACGCTGATGGGCGTCGGGTCCTGGGACTCAATCTGGCCGGGGATCGCGCGCTGTGATACGTGCGCATCCGCCGGCAATAGGCTTCGCCCACCCGCCGGCCGATCGGAAGCGCCGCCGGGTTGTTAACCCTGTGATCGTCGCTACAAAGTGTGTAATACACTTTGTAATGTATACAAAGTGTATTATACAGGCTGCCTCCTGCCCTGGTGGTCCCAGTGATCGAGGGACCACCAGGGCAGGCTGCAGCCCTCCCTGTCTGCACCCAAGCACACTGATCTGCCCCCCCCCCCCCCTGATCGCCCACAGCACCCCTCAGACCCCCCCCCCCCTGCCCAACCCCCAGTTTGCACCCAATCATCCCCTAATCACCCATCTATCACTCCCTGTCACTATCTGCCAATGCCATTTTTTAGATTAGGTCCTAAACTGCCTGGGGGGCTCCTGATCACCCCCCCCCCCCACACACACCCTCAGATCCTCCCAAGACCCCCCCCCCCCCTTTCCCCCTGTGTACTGTATACATCTACTCTCCCTGTAATAACCTGTCAATCACCCCCTGTCACTGCCACCCATCAGCTCAGACCTTAACCTGCCCCTTGTGGGCACCTGATCACCCGCCTACAACCCATTGCCCGCAGACCCACCCTCAGATCACCTCCGAAAGTGCATGGTTTACATCTGCTCTCCCCTCTAATCACCCAGTGATCACCCATCAAACACCCCGTCACCACCTGTCACTGCTCCCCTGTAATCACCTACTGATCACCTATCAATCACCCCGTCACTGCTACCCATCAAATCAGACCCTAATCTGCCCCTTGCGGGAAACCAATCACCCACTGACACCCTCAGATAGCCCCGCAGACCAGCTCTGTTCAACTCTCCAGTGCACTGCTTGCATATATTCTCCCCTGTAATCACCTACTGATCACCTATCAATCACCCCGTCACCCCCTGTCACTGCTACCCATCAGATGAGACCCTAATCTGCCCCTTGCGGGCACCCAATCACCCGCCCACACCCTCAGATAGCCCCCCAGACCCCCTCTGATCACCTCCCCAGTGCATTATTTACATCTATTCTCCCCTCTAATCACACCCTTAGACACCCATCAATAACCTCCTGTCACTGCTACCCATCATACTCATCAGATCAGACCCTCATCTGCCCCTTGCGGGCACCCAATGACCGGCCCACACTCTCAAATCGCTCTCAGATACCCCCGATCACCTCCCCAGTGCATAGCTTGCATCTATTCCCCCTCTATTCACACCCTTAGACACCCATCAATCACCTCCTGTCACCCCCTAGCACACCTACCCATCAAATCAGGCCCTAATTTGCCCCGTGTGGGCTCCTGATCCCTCGGCCAAACCGTCAGCTCCCCCTCAGACCCCCTTACGACCACCTCCCCAGTGCATTGATTGCATCTATTCTCCCCTCTAATCACCCATTGAGACACCCATCAATCACCTCCTGTCACCACCTGTCACTCCTATCCATCAGATCAGGCCCTAATCTGCCCCCCTGTGGGCTTCGGATCACCCGCCAAACCCTCACCTGCCCCACCGCAGTGACAGAATTTTTTTCTGATCACTGCTGGTACGACTTAATTGTGGCTGAGACCAACCGTTATGCCACACAATACGCAACCACCAATGCAAGAAGCTACTATGCCCAGCCTTTTCGGTGGAAGCCACTCCAAGTTTCCGAATGTAAAATTTTTTGGGGCCTTCTCCTTAACATGGGTCTGGTCAAAAAGAATGTATTATTGTATTTATAAAGCGCCAACATATTACGCAGCGCTGGACAATATATACGACACAAGGATGACAGACATAGGGTTGTACAACATAGAACAAAGTTATACATGCAAATTGTGCAAAATACATGATCATGCAATATGGGCTGGTTAGGTAGGCCCAGTAATACAAGTACAGGCTGTCATAGGACAGGAGCACATGATCCTGTAGATTACACTAGGGAGTGGAGGACCCTGCCAGAGGCTTACAATCTAAAGGGTGGGGTGGAAACACTAGGTGGGGCTGTTAAATATTCAGTAGAGAGTTACTGTGTGGTAGGAGGTGGGTAGGCCATCGTAAAGGGTTGGGTTTTGAGGGCTTGCTTGAATGTGTTGAAAGAGGGAGCAAGTATGATGGGTGGTGGAAGGGCATTCCAGAGGGTGGGGGCAGCTCTTGAGAAATCCTGCAGGCGGGCATGGGAGTGTGAAATGCGTGGGGTGGTGAGGCGAAGGTCGTTGGAGGAACAGAGGGGGCGACCTGGTGTATACCTGTGAACAAGCTCCGAGATGTAGGTAGGGCAGGTTTTGTGCACAGATTTATACGCCAGGCAATGCGGTCTTATTGGTCTACGCACCCAATACATCACATGCCCATGTTCTCTGCTGCCATGTCCAGTTCACGATTTGAGAACATCCAGCGCTTCCTGCACTTCAGTGCCAATACAACATGTAAATTAAGACTGGTTCCACAAAATTCGGCCCTCATAGACCACCTGTCATCAAAATTTGCAAATGCTTATACCCCTGAACAGTCATTTTGAGGCATTTGGTTTCAAGACTACTCCTCACGGTTTTGGGCCTCCTAAAATGCCAGGGCCGTATAGGAACCGCACAAGTGACCCCATTTTAGAAAGAAGACTCCCGAAGGTATTCTGTTAGGTGTATGATGAGTTCATAGAACATTTTATTTTTTGTCAAAAGTTAGCGGAAATTGATTTGTATTTTTTTTTTTTTTTACAAAGCATCATTTTCCACTAACTCGTGACAAAAAAAAAAATCTTCTATGAACTTCCCATACACCTAACGGAATACCTTGGGGTGTCTTCTTTCTAAAATGGGGTCACTTGTGGGGTTCCTATACTGCCCTGGCATTTTAGGGGCCCTAAACTGTGAGGAGTAGTCTTGAAACCAAATGTCTCAAAATGACCTGTGAAATCATAAAGGTACTCATTGGACTTTGGGCCCCTTAGTGCAGTTAGGGTGCAAAAACCGTAGGGCGCTGCCGTACTCAGGAGAAGTAGTATAATGTGTTTTGGGGTATATTTTTACACATACCCATGCTGGGTGGGAGAAATCTCTGTAAATGACAATTTTTTTATTTATTTTTTTTTTTTTTTAATTATTTTTTTTTTACACACAATTGTCCATTTACAGAGATATTGCTCCCACCCAGCTTGGGTATGTGTAAGAGTACGGCGATACCACGTGTGGCACTTTTTTGCACCCTAACTGCGCTAAGGGGCCCAAAGTCCAATGAGTACCTTTAGGATTTTACAGGTCATTTTGAGACATTTGGTTTCAAGACTACTCCTCACAGTTTAGGGCCCCTAAAATGCTAGGGCAGTATAGGAACCCCACAAGTGACCCCATTTTAGAAAGAAGACACCCCAAGGTATTCCGTTAGGAGTATGGTGAGTTCATAGAAGAATTTAATTTCTTGTCACAAGTTAGCGGAAATTGATTTTTATCGTTTTTTTTTCACAAAGTGTCATTTTCAGCTAACTTGTGACAAAAAATAAAATCTATGAATTCACCATACTCCTAATGAATACCTTGGGGTGTCTTCTTTCTAAAATGGGGTCATTTGTGGGGTTCCTATACTGTCCTGGCATTTTAGGGGCCCTAAACCGTGAGGAGTAGTCTTGAAACCAAATGTCTCAAAATGACCTGTGAAATCCTAAAGGTACTTATTGGACTTTGTGCCCCTTAGCGCAGTTAGGCTGCAAAAAGTGCCACACGTGGTACTCGCTATATTCGGGAGAAGTAGTATAATGTGTTTTGGGGTGTATTTTTACACATACCCATGCTGGGTGGAGAAATATCTCTGTAAATGGACAATTGTGTGTAAAAAAAATAAAAAATAAAATCTCATTTACAGAGATATTTCTCCCACCCAGCATGGGTATGTGTAAAAGTACACCCCAAAACATATTATACTATTTCCCCTGAGTACGGCGATACCACGTGTGACATTTCTTTTGCAGCCTAGGTGCGCTAAGGGGCCCAAAGTCCTATGAGCACCTTTAGGCTTTAGAGGGGTGCTTACAATTTAGCATCCCCCCAAAATGCCAGGACAGTAAACACACCCCACAAATGACCCAATTTTGGAAAGTAGACATCCCAAAGTATTCAGAGAGGGGCATGGTGAGTCCGTGGCAGATTTCATTTTTTTTTTTTTGGTCACAAGTTAGCAGAAATGGAAACTTTATTTTTTGTCACAAAGTGTCATTTTCCACTAACTTGTGACAAAAAATAAAATCTTCTATGAACTCACCATGCCTCTTAGTGCCTGATTAATTGGGAACAGTTGTTTTACTCAACTCAAGAGGTAAAACACAGAAGCTCTCTGCAGTTGGTTTGCGGACAGTCATGGATAAGACAAAGGAGCTCAGTGAGGCCCTGCGGCTGCTTACAAAGTCAGGAAAGTGCTACAAGGCCATTTCTTAATGTTTTCAAGTTCCAGTGGCTGCAGTACAAAGTATTATTAAAAAAATACAAGATGTTTTGCACCGTGGAAAATCTCAGAGGACGTGGTCGGAAGCCAAAAGTGACACGTGCTGGCCAGGAGGATAGTGAGAGAGGTGAAAAAGAATCCAAGGATCACCACTAATGCCATCCTGGTGAATCTGGGCTCTGCTGGTGGCAATGTCTCAAGGCAGGCAATCCAACGGACACTGCACACTGCTGGGTTGCTTGCTTGGCCTTTGCAGATGCTCATCTGGACAAAAAAGACTACTTTTGGTCTTATGTGTTATGGTCAGATGAAAAATAAATGTGAATAGCTTGGTCACAATGAGGTTTCCTTAATTTTGCGTAAAAAAAGGAGAATCCTTCAAACCAAAGAACAACATCACCACTGTCAACATGGTACACCAATGAACATTTCACGGCACCAGTGGACATTAGGCACCGGTGGACATTTCAGCAGGACAGTGACCAAAACACACAGCTAAAGTGGTGAAGAAATGGTTAGCAGACAACAACATTAACGTTTTGCAGTGCCCAGCCAGAGTCCTGACTTCGATTGAGAATCTGTGGAGGGCGCTAAAGATCAGGGTGATGGCAAGAAGACCCATCAACCTGAAAGATTTGGAGCTCATTGTTAAAGATGAATGGGCAAAAATACTTGTGGGGACATGCAAAAAGCTGATCTGCAATTATAGGGAGCGTTCGATTGCTGTAATAGCCAAAAAGAGACAATAACAGGCTTTTCTATTGAGTATTGAGAAGGGTATGAATAATTTTGGACTGGACACTTTTTGCTCAATGTAAATAAAGCTGAGAATCCCCCCCCCACCCCCCACAATAATCCATCTTGTACATTGTCTTATCTTTTGGGAGGACATCTGTGTGATTTACCATAAAAAAAAAAAAAAAAAAAAAAAAAAAAAAATCACTTGCTGATTGAATAAAAGTATCTTTAAATCAAAATTTGCCAGGGGTATGAATAATTATGGGCAGCACTGTATACACCTACAGATAAGGATATGATCTGATGGGTAGCAGTGACAGGTGGTGACAGGGGGTGATTGATAGGTGATCAGTAGGTGATTACAGGGAGAATATATACAAGCAATGCACTGGCGAGTTGATCAGAGGGGGTCTGAGGGTGTGGGCGGGTGATTGGGTGCCCGCAAGGGGCAGATAGGGTCTGATCTGATGGGTAGCAATGACAGGCAGTGACGGGGTGATTGATGGGTGATCAGTGGGTGATTAGAGGGGAGAGCAGATGTAAACAATGCACTTTCGGAGGTGATCTGAGGGTGGGTCTGCGGGCGATCTGATGGTGTGGGCGGGTGATCAGGAGCCCACAAGGGGCAGGTTAGGGTCTGATCTGATGAGTGGCAGTGACAGGGGGGCGATTGATAGGTGATGGACAGGTGATCAGTGGGGTGATTACAGGGGAGAATAGATGTATACAGTACACGGGGGGGGGGGGGGGGTGATCAGGAGCCCCCAGGGGGCAGTTTAGGACCCAATCTAAAAATAGCGTTGACAGATCGTGACAGGGAGTGATTGATGGGTGATTAGGGGGGTGATTGGGTGCAAACAGGGGTCTGAGGGGGTGATCAGGGGAGTCTGATGGGTGCTGTGGGCGATTAGAGGGCAGGATCAGTTTGTTGTTGTGCTTACTAGGGGGGCTGCAAACAGCCCTGGTGGTCCCTCGATCACTGGGACCACCAGGGCAGGAGGCAGCCTGTATAATACACTTTGTATACATTGCAAAGCGTATTATACGCTTAGATTGCGGCAGATCGGGGGGGGTTAACAACCCGCCGGCGCTGCTAATTGGCGGCACGGGTGGGCAGAGCCTAATGCCGGCGGATGCGTGCGCCCCCGGCTTTTCAGTGTCCCAGGACCCGACGCCAATTGGCGTTACGCGGTCCTGGGCGTGCCACTTTGCCGCCACCAATTGGCTATGGGCCGTCGGCAAGTGGTTAAAGCGGTATCGTCACCATAAAAATCAAATTTCAACAGCAACTGGTCTGAGTGTATTAAGGTGATAAGATGCTAATCCTGCATTCAAACCTTTCAAAACTGTTTTTGCTGTTATGATTTGGAGTTATCACATACTTAAGGAGCACTGGCTCTTTAGTAGTCGGTGCCAAAGAATTGCATGCTGGGGGTTCTTTTTATCTATAATGTATTCCTCCTCTTCCCTTTATTTCCCTCTACCAGCTGCTTATCTGAAACCTAATCCCCTACTCACTTGTGTTTACAAGCAAGGCTGAGGCGACTCAGCGATTGGATGAGGCAAGAAAAAAAGTAAAGGGCAGAAATGACATCACGAGTTAGCCTTAACTGTGGGCAAAAGACATGGCCCCCACCAGGAACAGAATTCTCGTAATTTACTATAAAACATTCACTGAAATCAAACGTGGACAGTACAATACATGTGTTATGTAAGTAGATCAGTATTTATCAACTTAAATATGCGTTTTTTTTCCCTGGCATAGTATGGCTGATCCTACTGCTTTAAAGGCTGAAACTCTACCTGCGTGTGATAACTCTACTTTTAATATGGTTTCCATTTGTTTTGATAAGTTCTTAAAGGGGTTCTTTCGCGAAAAAGTAGGCAGTTAAAAAATGTGACAGATGACAGGTTTTGGGCCAGTCCATCTTTTTAAAGCTGGCCACTAACGGTCCAATTTCTAGCGAAAAATCGTTCGAGCGATCAGAAATTCTGATCGGATTGGATGTAAATGATCTCCATTGGTGGACACAATCGATTATTAACGAGTGAAAAAAATGTCGCCCGAATGAATTTTCGTCGAACGAAAATTTGGATTTTCTTGGTGGTCGTGATAGATAGGAAGCAAAGATTGGTTAGTTGATGGTGTAGTGAACGATTTTTCGTCCGATCAGAATTTCTGATCGCTCTAACGATTTTTCGCTAGAAATTGGACAGTTAGTGGCCACCTTTAGGGGGATTCTTAGGGCTTTCTTTGTTTTCAACGGCATTTCCTGAACAACAGTTTAACTGCCAAAATAGCAAGATACCAGCCGGCCTCCCTAATCACTTGCACACTATTATGTCAGTTACATTTTGCAACTGTTGTTCAGGAAATGCTGTTGAAAACAAAGAAAGCCCTGAGAATCCCCCTTAAAAGATGGACTGGCCCAAAACCTGTCATCTGTCACATTTTTTAACTGCCTACTTTTTTCGCGAAAGAACTCCTTTAAGCAGTGGTAAGTAGTTGATCTTGTATAAATCTGCTATGTTTTGTGGAAGTAAAATACCTAGGTAAGGGATTGAAGAGTTTGTTGCTGGGAAGGGAAATTTGCCTTGGATCTGTTCTAGGGTTATCCTGTCGTACATTAGTAGGGATTTATTTGTATTGATCTTGTAGTAGAAGGCTTTGGCAAAAATTTGTAGGGAGTCAACTACTTGAGAGAGGGATGTCATGGGATTTTTTAAAGGACTTCCAAGGCCAAAATCTGCCACCAAAACGTAAAAAAAGTGAACTACCTGCATGACTTTGTAAGGCACGGAGGACGCCGTCCGCGCCCTCCCACCTGGTCCCCTCTTCTCAATAGTCCCCCCGAAAGGCTGCGAACCCCATGGTCCGGGTCGGTATCTGCAGCCTGCATAAAGATGGCCGTCAGAGCTGGCCACAGCTGCGCAGTCCGCATAGCCGCTACTGCGGCTGCGCAGCTCTAGGGCCAACCCTCCGATCCACACTGCCTGTTACGTGGCTTGGGGGTTGGCCCTAGAACTGCGCAGCCGCCGTAGCGGCCATGCGGACTGCGCAGCCGTGGCCAGCTCCGGCGTCCATCTTTATGCAGGCTGCAGATACCGACCCGGAACGTGGGGTCGCAGCCTTTCGGGGGGCTACTGAGCAGAGGGGACCAGGCGGAACGGCACGAAGGGCGCGGACGGCGTCGTCCGTGCCTTACAAAGTCATGCAGTTAATTTTTTTTTTACGTTTTGGGGGCAGATTTTGGCCTCAGAAGTCCTTTAAAGGGACACTTAAGTCAAACAAAAAAATATGAGTTTTACTCACCTAGGGCTTCCAATAGCCCCCTGCAGCTGTCCGGTACCCTCACCGTCTCCCTCCGATCCTCCTGGCCCCGCCGGCAGTCACTTCTGTTTCGGTGACAGGAGCTGACAGGCTGGGGACGCGAGTGATTCTTCGCATTTCCAGACACATTAGCACCCTCTATGCTGCTATATGGTATATGATATATGCTATAGCAGCATAGATAGCGCTATTGTGGCCAGGAACGCGAAGAATCACTTGCGTCCCCAGCCTGTCAGCTCCTGTCACCGAAACAGGAAGTGGCTGCCGGCGGGGGCCAGGAGGATCGGAGGGAGACGGCGAGGGCACCGGACAGCTGCAGGGGGCTATTGGAAGCCCCAGGTGAGTAAAACTCATTTTTTTGTTTGACTTAAGTGTCCCTTTAAGGTAAGGATCACGTCATCGGCAAAAAGCCCTATTTTGTGATCATAGTTTCCCACTGTTATACCAGTGATCTTAGGATTGGATCTGATTTGCTCCGCCAATGTCTCCATGACAGGGACGAAAACTAGTGGGGACATAGGACAGTCCTGTTTTGTGCCGTTTGTTATACTGAATGGCTTTGGATTGAAAACCCGCATGCGATGCGGTAGCAGACGGTTTGGTATACAATGACATTATGGCTTGTAAAACATTACCCTGGAAACCTAATTGAAGTAGAGTGTGGAGTAAAAATTCTCAATGCACGCAGTCAAATGCCTTCTCTGCATCCAATATAAGATACAGAGAAGGCATTCAATTTTTTTCTGAGTAAGACATTAGGTCAATGATCCGTCTTGTACCGTCAACTGTTTGATGACCTTTGGTAAATCCAACTTGGTCAGGGGCAATTAGATTTGGTAGGATGTCCAGAAGTCTATTACATAAATTTTTGCATAGATTTTGTTGTCACTGTTGGATGGGTCTGTAGTTTGCTGCACAAGACAGATCCTTCCCCGTTTTTGGGATGACTGTTATGGTAGCAGACAGGAATTCAGCTGGGGGTTTACCTGGTTCAATGATATCGTTATAGAATCTCATCGGCCTGGGAGCCAAGATCGAAGAAAACTCTTTGTAGTATTCATTTGTGTACCCGTCTGGGCCTGGGGCTTTATTTTTTTTTTTAAGTTGTTTGAGAGCTTTAACCCTCCTGTCAGTATATTAAAAACCGCCAGGGGGCAGGCGCAGCAGTTTTTTTTCTCATTTATTTTTTTTTAAATCATGTAGCGAGCCTAGGGCTCGCCACATGATAGCCGCTGTGCAGCAGCATCCCCCCACCCTCTTCGGTCGCCTCCAGCGATCAAGCCCATCCGGAAATCCCGTCAGGAGGGTTAAAGGGAAGGTTCAAGCAAAATAAAAAAATGAGTTTCACTTACCGGGGCTTCTACCAGCCCCATGCAGCCATCCTGTGCCCTCGTAGTCACTCACTGCTGCTCCAGTCCCCCGCTGGCAGCTTCCTGACCTCGGAGGTCGGCGGGACGCATTGCGTACATTTTTACGCATTCCCGATAGTGCAGGAACATTAACGCATTCATTTTTACGTGTTACTGGTTCAATGCGTACATTTTTACGCATTGAACCAGTAATGCGTAAAAATGTATGTGTTAATGTTCCTGCACTAGCAGGAATGCGTAAAAATGTACGCAATGCGTCCCGCCGACCTCCGAGGTCGGCAAGCTGAGAGCGGGGGACTGGAGCAACAGTGAGTGACTACGAGGGCACAGGATGGCTGCATGGGGCTGGTAGAAGCCCCCGGTAAGTGAAACTCATTTTTTTATTTTGCTTGGACATTCCCTTTAAGAGTCTCTTGGTCCGAAATACGAGAATTAAGAGTTTGAAGTTGGGACTCTAAGTTTTGGGAGATGAAAAGGCTCTAGGAATGGCTTGATTGTTTTTTGATGTCGGTTAAAAAGTGTTGGGATCGGCGGATAGATTATACAGGGATCCGTAGAAATCACTAAAGGCATCAGCAATATCTTTGGGATTTGTTAAAAGTGTATTGTTAAAGGGACTCCGAACAGTGCAGAAACTATGGAAAGATGCATATCATTTTAAAGCTCTCCTTCTCCTTTTTCCAATGATATATAAACCGCCGCCCTACGCCTTTTAGTTTTCGCTATTTTCGCGATTGAAATCGCCGCGGCCGCGATTTCAATCGCGAAAATAGAGAAAACTAAAAGGCGTAGGGCGACGATTTAGGTGTCGCCAGAAAGAGGAGAAAGAGAGCTTTAAAATGATATCCATCTTTCCATAGTTACCTTGTATTACACAGGGCGACTTTTTCTGCAAAATGGAGCTGCTGACACTGGGGAAAGTGTCGTCCTGTGTAATACAAGTAACTATGGAAAGATGGATATCATTTTAAAGCTCTCTTTCTCCTATTTCTAGCGACACCTAAATCGTCGCCCTACGCCTTTTAGTTTTCTCTATTTTTGCGATTGAAATCGCGGCCGCGGCAATTTCAATTGCGAAAATAGCGAAAATTAAAAGGCGTAGGGCAGCGGTTTATATATCATTGGAAAGAGGAGAAAGAGAGCTTTAAAATGATATGCATCTTTCCATAGTTTCTGCACTGCTCGGAGTCCCTTTAAAGGGATGTATATTTTTTTAATGGTTACTTTGGCTCTTTTTTGTTTAATTTTCTGAGCAAGTAGTCTACTAGCTTTGTTGTGACATGCATAGAATGATGATTTAAAATTTTGTAACATCCATTGTTATTAAGAAGTTCTGCTCTTAATTCTTGTCTCAATTTAAAAAGTGTGATTTGATTTTTTTTTGGGGGGGGGGAAGGTACTGTCTCTAAGTTCTAATAGTCTGATATCATTTAAGAGTTTATCCATACGTTTGAGAGGGTTGTTTTTTTTTTTTTTGAATGGCTCCCAGCTTGATGAGAAGGCCTCTGGTAAAGGCCTTATGGGCTAACCAAATCAAAGTATTACTACAATTGGGGTGTTCATTAAATTGAAAAAATTCTGTAAGTTTGTGACTCAGGTGAGATTTGTTTTCAGAAGATTGCAATATTGTATTATTCAACTTCCAGGATCTTGGTGGTGAGGAAAGTTGTGGCAGCTCCAAGGTGAGTATGACTGGGGCGTGCTCAGACCAAGAGATTGGGCCAATAGTGACATCCGAGGCAAATTGCAAAACATTGCTGTTTAATAAAAAGAAGTCAATTCTGCTATAGGATCGATGTACTTGGAAAAAAAAAAGTAAAGTCTCTTTCAGAGCTATGAAGAGCTCTCCAGGGGTCGTATATTAGTTCCTTGTGAAGCCAGGATTGTAGAGAGAATGGTTGTCATCAACCTTTGTAAGTGGAGTCCAATTGGGGGGAAATAGTAGGGTTAAAGACTCCTCCTATAATCACATGACTGTTTGATGGTATTAACTTCATGACTTTTTTCAGGAAGGTGAGTTGGGAGGAGTTGGGGGCGTAGATATTCACCAAGGTAAATTTAGTGTTAGCAATTGTACAGACAAGGATTAGGAACCTGCCTTGCGTGTCTCGTAATATAACATCTATCGATGCAGATAATCTGGAATGGAGAGCGATTATAACCCCCCTTTTCTTCTTCATGAAATTGCTCATAAGGGGATTAAGGTAGTTTTTGTGAGAACATTTAGGAGCTTTACCCTCTGCGAAGTGAGATTCTTGAGTCATGACAATGTCCGCATCTGCTCTAATTGACTCGTTCCAAAGGGAAGCGCTTTTTTGGGGAGAATTGAGACCGTGCAAATTAATTATGAGAATTTTAAGTTTCATTCAAAACGGTTTGTTATGATGTTAGGTAGCTTAGGAATATTTGAGGAGGGATTGGTGGGTGCAGATTGTTCCAGGAGTAGGTGGTTTCCAGAGTATTAAAAGCGACACACATCTTATAACAGAAACCTAAGTAACAGTAACATAGGTGTGTCAAGAGGCAGAGGATAGTGGAGAATGCATGACTTGTGTGAGAAGAAGCACTCTCAGATTGAGAAAGGGGCAAGAGCTTACCACTCATATTGGTAAGGGTTAACTTGGGTTAAACAAAGGTAGATCCCAGCTTATTTAATTGTGTGCCATTCCTTGCTAATCTTGGAGGTTGAAGGAGGACGTCGGTTTTGAGTTGGTGGAGCTGGAGTGATGTTCCATGATTTCAGAAGCTTGAGACCTCCTTCCAGTGAGTTGATATGGGCAGAGCCATTTTTGTTTACTATCAGTTTGCATGGATAGCCCCATTTGTATGGAATCTTGCATTGCTGAAGAGGGTTGGTAGAATGTCTCAAATTTCTCCCAGAGAGGGTCACTTGGGAAAGGTCAGGGAACAATTGAGTTGCTTGATAAGGTTCAGGGAGTGAGCCTGTTTTCCGTGCAGCTGCTAGAAGAGCTTATTTTGTGGTGTAGCAGAAGAATTTTGCCATTACATCTCTAGGGAGTTTTTCAGCAACAAAAGATGGTTTAGGAAGTCTGTGAGCTCTCTCTATCATGAGCTGGTAGTCGGCTAGACCAGGTACTGCTGCATTTAGGAGCTTGTTCAGGTATTGTTTCAGCTCATCTTGTGATATTTGCTCACTGATGCCTCTAAATTTAAGATCTGACCTTCTATTGCAGTCCTCAGCATCTGCAAGTTTGAGTTTCAGCCATTTTATGTCAGCGTCATTTGCTGATAGGGAGTCAACTGTGTTATGTTCCTCTATGATTGCATCAATACGATCTTTATTATGGGAGACTCTGTCCCCTAGTTCGCCTATAGAGTGCTGCAGCTGGGAGGTTATTGGCATCAGCTTAGAGAGCAAGGAATGTTTAAGAGAGATTAAGATCTCTTTCATGTTGACCTGTGTGAGCGCGGCTTCAGAAGCAGGGAATGCTGGGCTGCCAGAGGAGGGAGAAGCCAATGGGGATGTATCGCTGGAGGAAAGATGTTCTGCAGCTGTACCCTCCGAGGCATGCTATGAAGAGTTAGAGGTCAGGCCTGCTACTGTGGAGCCAGCACCATCTTGGCTGTTTGTAATCCTATGCCTCCGTGGGTCAGTGAATAAAGCCATCAATTTTCTTGGGGCTAATTTACGTTTCCTGGCTGACTCTGTCTCCATATCAGTCTCCTCGGTCGGTGTGGGATTGTCTGCTGCAGATGGCATAGCTTTAAAAGCAGTTTATCTTCTGGCTGGGATCAGAGATCTTAGTCAAAGCATCTATGCGGTACTTCCGGCGGACACGCCCCCGAATTACAGTGTTTTAAAAGTAATTTCAGCTCCATCTTCTGACAACGCCGACGTTTCTCACTGTGCGCCACTATAGCTTCAATTCCTATTACAGTCTACTGTGGCGCTGGCTGCGCCCTAATCTCCTGCGCTCTAAATGATGTGCTCGCTGCAGGAAACCCATCTAATTACTAGATACACTTTTAGGCTTGTACACCCCTCCTTCTCGCATATTTTCCATAGCACCCTATCAGAGAAAAAGGAGGAGAGGTGTATCCATTGCGTTTAAGCAATCCCTCAATTTTGAACCTATATTAACGTTCAGTAGCTCAACTGGCAGATCGTTTATCATAATTGGGAAAATTAACGAATTATATTTGCTAATTTATAGGCTCCTAATGAATGACAAATTCATTTTATTAACAAAGAACTAAAAAGAATCTGCAAGCTTGCACAATGTAAACAGATAATCACTGGCAATTTCAACTCTGGTTGATCCTAAGCTTGACTGTCTGTCGTTGAGAAGCGTCCCCCCCCCCCCCCCCCCCCTAATTTGAATCAATGCTTACTTGGTCATACATTTTATGGTGTATGGTGATGTCTCCACCCTGGAGAACGATTTTACCGTTACCTCTCCAGTCCACCCATCTTCCTCAAGAATTGATCTGATCCTAACAGATAAGCAATTACTCCCCAAAAGCATATCTGCCTTCACTGACACGCAGATTTGGTCAGACCATGCCCCAGTTTTCCTGACCATAAAACTATCACAACCAAAATCTCTAACTTCTTCCAAGAAACAACTCCTTATTAAATACTGCCCATATCCAGGAGCAAATTAAAGCAGACCTCACTGCATACTTTGTTTTAAATGATAACCCTGATTGTTTTAAATCAATCCTCTGGAATGCACATTAAGCTTATATGCGAGGGATTCTCATAAAATATGGTTCAATGCTTACAAAAAGGAAAGGCAAAATTGAGGAATTAACTTACAACATATCATCTCGAGAAAGATATAATTTCTAATACTGACCCCACCCGCATCTCTCTACTTGATTCTATTAAACCTCTAAGCGGTAACCCCGAGCTGAGCTCGGGTTAAGCCGCCACAGAGGATATCTCAGCCCCTGGTGGGGCGATTTGCCTCATTTAAAGTGCTGTACGCACAGCTAGCACTTTGCTAGCCGTGCGTACTGCTTGATCGCCGCCACTCTGTGGCGATCGTCCGCACGCAGCGGCGGAAGAGGGCCGCCCCGACAGAGCCCTGCGCTGCCCGGACCAATGACTTCCAGGCAGCGCTGTGGGCTGGATTGGAGGCGTCCATGACGTCATTCCGATCGTCGCCATGGCGACAGGAAAAGCCAAACAGGGTAACGAGTTATATACGCATTCCCCTGTTTGCTATTGATGCCGGCGACGATCGCACTAGAGGGACACATGCGCCCTCTAGTGTTTCATGTAGATATCACTCTGGTAGCTTACATAAAAAAAAAAAATGTATTTCTGCCTATTTGGCAGAATTAAAGAACCGCCAGGAGGGTTAAGCACGATTTAAAAAAAAAATTCTATTTCAAGAATATGACTCTTGGCAATTGTGCCTTAAAGAAACGCTCTACTTTGATGCTAACAAAGCTAACAAACATATGGCTCAAAAAAATTTAAAGGGAAACAAATTAGAGAATTTTACAAATAAAATACCCCCATACAAAAACATGTTAACTTAACAGAAATTAAAGAGAACACGAGGTGTGTTTGAAGAATATTATCTGCATACAGAGGCTGGATCTGCCTATACAGCCTAGCCTCTGTTGCTATCCCAAACCCCCCTAAGGTCCCCCTGCACTCTGCAATCCCTCATAAATCACAGCCACGCTGCTGACAAACAGCTTGTCAGAGCTGGCTGTGTTTATATCTATAGTGTCAGTCTGCTGCTCTTCCCGCCTCCTGCAGAACTCCAGTCCCCGCCTGCATCCCTTCCCTCCCTGCTGATTGGAGGGAAGGGGCGGGGGCAGGGACCGGAGCTATGCAGGAGGCGGGGGAGCAGCTGAGACTGACACTACAGATGTAAACACAGCCTCACAGCATGGCTGTGATTTATGAGGGATTGCAGAGTGCAGGGGGACCTTAGTGGGGTTTGGGATAGCAACAGAGGCTGGGCTGTATAGGCAGATCCAGCCTCTGTACGCAGATAACATTCTTTAAACACACCTCGGGTTCTCTTTAAGGTCCATCTAGATGATGTTGTATTACACAGAATTGATACAACCTCTTACATAGTCCCACCCAAGAAATCGAAATAATTAAAGCTATCAAATCCCTAAAAAGGATAAAGCTCCTGGTGGCGTTGGCTTTACTAATAACTATTTCCAAATTCCTCCCTATACTAAGCATTCCCTTAACACTATTTTAATGAAGCACTACAGTACAACAGGGCCATTTTTTCACAGGATATTTTGGGGAAAAGGACCCTGTATACCAAGGGGTATATATTTACTCCATTATAGGAGGAGTAATCTGGATTTGGTACTGTAAATCCAGTAAAAAAAAGTGGTTCAAGGATGCTGCTCTGTAATGGTCTCTCACTGAGGTGGTGTAAACATCTGTATAGAGGGGAAAAGACAAAAAGAGGGAGAGCACACTCAATTCCAATATGACAATAAAAAAGCCTCTCCGTGGAGTGCTCTCACCTCTAAGAGTGGCTTACTCAGTGATATGGCTTTTGTCTCTCTAACAGCCAGGGGCGCAGGCTGTGGATGTAATCATCCGCAGAAAGTCTCAGATACTCCATGATCCGCACTGGTAGCTCCCTGCTGGTCCTCCTGGATAGGAAGGCCAGGCTGGATTGTACTTTTAGTCCTCCCAATGAGAGGGTTAATTAGTGTAAGGTGTGCAGAGTATCGGAAAGGAGAGCAAAGGAGGAGGCAGAAAGCAATGCAACTCTGCTAGCTTTGCTCCCAGTGTCCCTGCGCATCAGTCATATTAGCCACCTCACTTATGATACAACGAGAGCAGGATTCTGGCCGACGGGAAACTCCTGCGCAGCGTCACTATTGCTGTTAAGAGTGGAAGAGGGGAAAGGCCACCTAGGGTGAGGCAGTCAAAGGACTGGCACGCTAGCAGGGAGGACACTCAGCACTGTGGTGGCTAGTGGCTTGAACAGTCTCGCAGATAGGTGCTCAGCATTTGCTTTCCAGCAAGGTATGAATGGAATTTATCTGGCCATTCGCTATAGTTAGTAGCACTGAGCGGCCATGATTTGTAGTCTACTGCAGATTTCTTTCCACATCTTCAAAATCTACATGTATTGCTGGTGAAAGATCTGTGGGTTAATAATAAACCTATCACTTTTGACTCATTATCCCAAAACTCCTCTCAAGTGCCTCCATTTTGGCAATATTTACAACTCAAGAGCTTTTTCTCTTCAATGCGTAAATCCACAATCTTGACTAAGAGACTTACTGATTTTGAAAAAAATTATACAAAAGACCCCACAAACCCATGTGGCTTCCGAAATGTACCATCTTCTCTTAGACCT